>NC_088791.1:148168886-148253886 GCF_011386835.1 Chrysemys picta bellii | reverse complement strand
TCTTCAAAGTGATCCAGGTCTTCCTGTATAATGTTCCAATCCTCCTCTGTACTGACAATGCCTCCAAACTTTGTATCGTCAGCATATTTCATTAGCCCACGCCTACCTTTTATGCCAAGGTGATTAATGAAAATATTGAATAAAATTGGTCCCAGGATTGATCCTTGAGAAGCTCCATTAGTAACCTCCCTCCAGTCTGATAGTTCATCTTTTAGCACAACTTGTTGCCTTCTCCCATTTAGCCAGTTTCTTATCCACCTTACAATTCTTGTGCAACTCCCCACTTTCATTTAACTAATATTTTCTCATGTGGTACCATATCAAATGTTTTACTGTGATCTAGTGCGGCAGAATCTGACCCTAACGGGGGTTATATAAAATAGATCTCAAAATAAACAGTGATTTCCAAAAAGAAGGCACAGTTTTAAATAAAAACTAATTTACGGGCCACTTCAAAGAGTCTATTCTGTGATATATGTGTCATGTATTAAAAGTCTGGAAATTTCTCTTAACAATGCTTTTTAAAAAGTCTTTTATCCATGTGATCTTTTCTATTTAAAAAGGACTATTGTTAAAGTGTGTGTGAGAGCTCTCTCCTATAAAAGATTAAAAGTATTATTATGCAAAATCCTAGACAACAGTCACTTGTTTGGTAACAATAACTGTAATAACATACGGTCAATGTGTACTTCCTTTGATATGTGTGTACACTACAAATCAATTAAACTGATTTATTCTATTTACATTTGATTAATTGCCCTTCTAATATAGATATAAATTGCATCATTGCAATTGAATAGTTAACTTCAAGGTTAGACTACACTGTAAGAATGATGGAAAGGTCACCTGAGTACTGTATTATATAATAAATACAGTGACTCAGTTGTGCTGTTTGTATTTTCAATAACTGAGAAGTGAAATTATATATAGCTATATCTTGTTTTAACCAACGTTTAATTTTTTTTAAGTCATGCAGACGGATCGATAAAGTTTTGGGATGCCTCTGCCAGTAAGTTTTTAAACTTCCCTTTCTCATAGTATTAACAAATTATAGTATAACGATATTGGGAGAGGGGTTGTTATTTAAGATAGTATCCGTAGGCAAGTAAGAATAATGGGATGAAATTAAGAAAATAATCATTAGGCTGAATATCAGTAAGAAAAAATTGTGGCAGTAAGATATTAGACTGTAGAATAGTCTCCCAGAGGGAGTGGTGGAAAGGTCAGAATTTGGACATTGAATACTAAAGTGGACAAAGCACTCTAAAATATGCGGTAGGAGATAATTCTGCAGTGGATCGGGGAGTTAGGACTAGGCTGGATCTAATGGGTCTATTTCAACTCTAATTTCTATCTTTCTGTGAGTACAGTATATATTCCTACTTGTAACTGGATTTTTTTTTAAAGCTAAACCTGTAATAGTTCATCCTATTGCTCATATAATTCAAGATTCTTGACATCTGATATCAGGCTCTATATAATCTATTTAGTGTTAAAGTGAATGTACAGTGAATAATTTTTATGAGTAGGTGGACTGCTTTTGGCAAGATAAGAACCAAATCTGCACAGGTATGTTTGCACAGCATTGTGCAGTGAGCAGGAGTGAGCCTCCAAGCCCAGGTCGACAGACTTGGGTTAGCGGGGCTCATAATGTGTAGACAGCACTTTGAAGTTGTGGCTCAGGCTGGAGCTTGGCCTCTGAAGCCCACCCTCAGAGCCTGAGCCAAAACTTCAAAGCATTTTCTACACACCTATATGTTGACCTGGGGTAGGAGGCTCACTCCCATTCCCACTGCATAGACATACTCTACCAGTCTTCTCTCTGAGCTTTATGGAAAGTTCTTCCACTGCACTATCAACACACACCCTTTCAGGAAAAAGCCTCAGAAAATAGAAGAGTCCCATGTTGTGCATAGAGTGGGTCAGAAAATAAAGAGCTTGTTTCACAGAAAATTTTGACTTTTTGACAAAAAATTGTTGCTGAAAACCTAAATATTTTGGCCTAATACTGAAATATTTTAGTTCAAAATGTTGCCATAGTGCCTCATGGGAGTTGTAGTTTGGATATCTTATGCTTCCATTCTCCTTTATGACCTGAGCTTTCTGGCTTACATTTCCCATGATGCATCAGTTTCTTTCTTCTTGCTGAAGGGAGAGGTGCATCATAGTCTTTAGATATGGTGCATCATGGGAGATGTAGTCTGTCCAGAATGACAGCATAAGGTGCCTGAACTAAAATTCTCATGAGGTACTTGTAGCACTTTTATGAATCAAAATATTTCAGTTTTCAATCAGTCTTTTGGTTTGTTTGTTTTTTCCTATACATGGTATTAATGTTTTGAGGTGATTTTACTAAGTTGTTATCAACTAGACCTTAAAGTCTTTCTCAGGCAGTAGTCTTTCTCCTGTCTAGCAGCAACCTCTGCATGTGACAGGCTGGACAGGAGGAAAGGGGAGATTCTCCTTGCACTAGTAATGCAATACTGGGAGGTGAGGCTTTGTTAGATTTCTAGAATTTTACCAGATGCCCACCGAACATGCTGAGAAATTATCTTTCAATAATATATCATTTATTTTTTCAAAATGTATCAAAAAGACTCTTTCTCATGTAGGACCAGGCACATGTCCAGTTTGGAGTATATTTCTTCAGCCATTGTTGAGCAAAAAAAAAATCTGAAGTTTTAAGAAAAGAGTTTTGAAAAGAGATTTTTTTCTACTTACCTTTAACTCAGAAATGGCTGAGGGGTTTCCTTCAAGCTTTCCACAAAAATTGGCAAAGAAGCTAAGCATATATGAACTTAGCCCCAAAGGAGGATTGTTCAGAAAGTTGTAATACAGTGAAAATGGGTGCAGTAAAATATCATACGTGGTGATAAAATGAGCCTTTAGGCCAGAGGTGGGCAAACTACGGCCCGTGGGCCACATCCAGCCTGCAGACCGTCTTGCCAGGCTCTTCGAGCTCCCGGCCGGGAAGGCTAGCCCCCAGTCCCTCTCCTGCTGTCCCCCCTCCCCCACAGCTTCACCGCCGCGTGGGCAGTGCTCTGGGCGGCGGGGCAGTGCGGCAGCATGTCTGGCTCCGACCGGGCGGCGCAGTGGCCAGACATGCTGCTCTGAGCGGCATGGTAAGGGGGCCGGGGCTTGGGGGTTGGATAAGGGACAGGGAGTCCCGGGGGATGGGGAGCACGAGGCGGTTGGATGGGGCGCTGGTTCTGGGGGGGGGGGCAGTAAGGGGATGGGGAATGGGGAGGGGGTTGAATAAGCATGGGAGTCCCGGGATGCTTGTCGGGGGTGGGGGTGTGGATAGGGACCGGGGCAGTCAGGGGACAGCGAGCAGGGAGGTTGAATAGGGGGTGGGGTCCCGGAGGGCAATTAGGGGCAGGGGGGTCCTGGGAGGGGGCAGTTAGGGGACAAGGAGCCAGGGGGGTTGGATGGGTCGGGAGTTCTGAGGGGGGCAGTCAGGGGGCGGGAAGTGGGAGGGGTCAGATAGGGGGCGGTGGGCAGACTGTTTGGGGAGGCACAGCCTTCCCTACCCAGCCCTCCATACAGTTTTGCAACACTAATGTGGCCCTCGGGCCAAAAAGTTTGCCCGCCCCTGCTTTAGACCCAGCCCTGAGTATGCTGCAGTGAATAGCTGCATTGCTCCAGGGAGAAAGTTGGTGATTAGTTGTGATTCAGAGTCACAACTCTTTCTCTGGGGGGGAAAAAAAAAAAAGTGTAGTTTACTTGCTCCCTTGTGGCTGCTCTGCTGACCAGACGTTGGAAGGAGGGCAGAGCCAAGTGCTCCACCCCATCTGCCAAGAGTGAAGAGAGTAGTAGTATGTGCACAACCTTTTCTCACCCTTCTGCACTTGGGCCACACTGCAGGGAATGTTAACATGGCCATGTAAGATAGAAAAGAGCTCCCTGCATTGCCGTGTTAGGCTGGGTCACAGTCTGCCCCATATGACGTATGTAACACCGTGTGTGTGTATGTATTTTATTGTACATATGTAAACTTAATTATAAAGGAGGAGATTTTCAAAGGCACAAATGGGAGTTAGGCATCCATTCCCATTGGTTTTCAATGGTACTAAGGCACATAAGGTACAAATTTTAAAAGTGTCTGAGTGATTTAGAAGCCCAAGTTCCATTTTAAAAAGTGACTTTGGCACTTAGGGGCTTATGCCTCAATGAAAGTCAATGGTACTTAGTCTCCCAAGTCACTTAGGCACTTTTGAAAATGTTACCCATAACAGCCCGTTGTGCTTCGAAAATTTCCCAATGTTAGCAAATAAACTTTGATGGATGTTGTATCATTGTGGGTTGGGCTAAACCTCTTTGTTATGGCTTGGGCATAATCACCACCTTGCATTCCAGGATGAATATAAAGTTGTAATAGAATGCTAAACTGTATTATACTGTTCAGCCACTAGGTGGTGCTGTGTATAACATACCTTACTTAAGCTAACATTAGCCAGACCTGGCAGACCACTAAAGGATCATACAGTGAACACATCTAGTGTGTATATCTCTGAGAAGTAAGATCTGTAATAAGACTATATCTCATACAGAATCCTGACCTGCTAATAGCAGCCCGGCAACCTCCCATGTAGAAGAAGCTGCTGCTGCCGATAGATCAGGATGGTGGCTGACCTATTGGTCTGCAGTTAAAGCCACTGAGAATAACAAAACAGAAAAAGCCAAAGAGAAGCATGGGAGAAGAAAGAAAGTTGTGGACATCTGCAAATCCCTCATCTATTTACATTTTTACAATAAGTCACTGAAGCAAACTGACTCTTATACATCAACTACAATGGGGACTCCAGCAACAACAACATGACATAGTGTCAGAAGTAAACTAGTGCCAGAGGAGAATGAACAGAAAAAACAAAGCAACAAAAGTTGCAAACAGAAGGAATAAAGCAACAAAGATTTTAGGATTTCATCAACAGGCATTCTTCAATGCCCCAGAGAACTTTAGCTTTGACAAACCTTCACAATGGCCAGACTGGAAGCAATATTTTGCAAGATTTTGAATTGCTACAAAGCTCCATCAGGAATCTGGAGATATTCAGGTATCTTTAATTTATGCTATGGTGAAACAGGCAGAGCATATCTTTAAATCCTTTGACTTTACTGAAGACAATTGCAAACATGGCTATGAAAGGGTTCTGGCTATGTTTGATGAAGACTTTATGCCTCAGAGCAGTGGTTCTCAACCTATTAATAATTGTGAGCCGTATATGTGGCCCATAGTATGTTACCTGGGCCACAGGTTGAGAACCACAGCACCCCCCAACCCTCCCCACACACACTGCTATGCCCAGCAACCCCAGCCCAGAGATCCCTCCACAGAATGGGGCCAGGAGCAGAGCCCTGGTGGCGGAGCTGGGTGGCAGGGACCCCGATCTCCGGTGTGCGGGGCCAGGCAGCAATCCCAACCCTGGACCTTGTTGTGTGGGGCCGAGCGGCAGCCCGACCTGGACTCTGCCATGTGGCAGCCCAGGCCCTGGACTGTGCCGCCCTTTAGCACACATCTGGGCCGCAGCTGTGTGCAATTGGACCACGTGTGGTCCGCGGCCCATGGGTTGAGAACCACTGCCTCACAGTAATGTGGTTTATGAAGAACAGGTTTTCACCAAAGAATTCAAGAACCAAGGGGAAAAGTTGAATGTTTTATAAGAGCTCTTCATGCATTGGCTGGAAACTGTGATTTTGGTACTACAGAACATAAAATATCAGAAACAGGCTGGTTATTTTGTTAACAGATAAATATCTTTCACAGCAGATGCAACTGATGACAGATTTAACCCTAGCCATAGCTATATAGATAGCAAAGTAGACTGAACTAGTCAAACAGCGGAATGAAAGGCAGGGGAGCAACTTAAATAACTTGAAACTAACTTAGAAGTTGTAAGCAGACACTTGAGTGCTAAAAGTCATTATCATAAAACCCCTGAGGCAAGGAGAGAGCTCCTAGGCTGACAGACAAATGACAGCGTACATGCACAATGTATGGAAAAGTTATATCCCAAGAGAAGGCGCATGTTCAGCCAGAGGTGCAAGGTATAATGTACTTTGCGGCTGTTTGCCACACCAAAGCAGTCAGGGAGTTGACACATATTAAGACAATCAAGAGCCATTGTTTCTGGGATCCATCACTAGTGACAATACTGAACCTGCTTGGAGAGTGAAACTAAATATTCATGGCAAGACTTTTGACTTTAAAATTATTTCAGGAGCTGACATCACAGTCATCTCAGAAGGGACTTACAGTCACCTTAAACCCTTCCCAGAGATGACATTGCCTGACACAGTTCTGACAGTATTCTGAACTGCATGGGCTAGGGTGACCAGATCACCCAAGTCAAATATCGGGACGTGGCGGGGGGGGGGGGGGTGTGACGCGGGGGGGGGGGGGGGCGTGGCCAAAAAAAACCCCACACACCTTCCTCCACAAGCGCTGGAGGGAGGCCCGGGAGACTCAGGGGAAGCGAGACTCAGGGGAAGCGCGGGGCCGGGGTGAGTAAGAGTCCGGCCTGGTTCCGAGCAGGCAGGACTCAGTTGGGTGGTAGGGAGAGGAGGGGGGCAGCCCGCGGGGCCAGGCGGTGGGGCTGTTCTCACCCCCAGGCAGCGCGACTCGGGAGCAGCCGCTGCTGCAGCTCCCACTGCCGCGGGGGGAGGAAGCGGCCATGGCGCTTGGCAGCTGCGGCTCTGGCGCCCCCGAACCCCCCGAGCCGGGGCCTGCTGCGGGGACCCAGTAGCGCGCACGCTGCGCCCAGCCCAGCCCAGCTCCTGGCCAGTCGCGTCTGGGCTGCTGCCCAGCTGGTGCTATCGCGCGGCGGCCCCAGAGTGGGGGCAGCAGGCCCCAGCCCCCCCGTCCCGCAGGGGAACGAACGGGGCTGGGCTGCCGATGCCTCCACCCCGGGGCTGCCGCACGATAGCATCAGCTGGGCAGCAGCCCAGACGCTGGCCAGGGGCTGGGCGCAGCGTACGCGCTGCTGGGTCCCTGCAGCAGGCCCGGGGGGTTCGGGGGCGCCAGAGCCGCAGCCGCCGAGCGCCATGGCCGCTTCCTCCCCCCGCGGCAGTGGGAGCTGCAGCAGCGGCTGCTCCCGAGTCCCGCTGCCCGGGGGGGAGAACAGCCGCGGGCCGCCCCCCTCCTCTCCCTACCGCCCGACTGAGTCCTGCCTGCTGGGGACCAGGCCGGACTCTTACTCACCCCGGCCCCGCGCTCCCTCTGAGTCTCGCTTCCCCTGCGTCTCCCGGGCCTCCTTCCAGCGCTTGCGGAGTGGGGAGGAATGGTGAGCCCGGGGAAGAGGCGGGGATTCGGGGAGGGAGCCAATCGGGGGAGGAGGGGGCGGGGGCGGGGCGGGGGGCGGGGGGGGCGCGAGCACTTCCGGGCTCCAGGCTCTGGAGCATTTCCTTGTTTGTCCAGTGTCCCGACCGCACGTCGGTCGGGACGCAGGACAAACAAGGAAATATCGGGACAGTCCCGATAAAATCGGGACGTCTGGTCACCCTAGCATGGGCCAGTTCATCATAGAAACAACTTACTAAGACAAAAGCTATGCATTCACTGTGCATGGAATCACAATGTAGCAGCTATGATGGCCCTAATTGATAAAGGGGGAAGAACTCAATAAAGGATTTGGTGCTACTGGACTTTTGAAAGGCGATCCAGTACAAAACAACTTAAGAGAAAAAGCTGAGCCATACAGTGTACAAACTCCCCTACCAGAGAAACCTCGAAAGAGATTAGCTGCAGATTTATGTGAATTCAGAGGACATCATTATCTGGTCAGGTGGACTCTTTTTCCAGGTATATAGAAATAATGAACTTGAAAGACATAACGTGCCGCAGTGATATCAAGAAACTGAAGTGCACTTTGGCTCATTTCAATATTCCAGAACAACTAGTGATAGACAACAGACTACAATTCACTACAGCAAAATGTAAGTTCTGAATTAAATATGATTTTGATCATATTACTAGCAGCCCACATGACCCAGAAGCAAATGGAGAAGCTGAGAGAGCTGTGCAGACAGCCAAGAAAATCCTACAGAAGGAGGATCCATTCCTTGCTGTTCTGAGTTACTGATCAACACCAACTGCAGCTACTAGATATAGTCCAACACTACTCTGATGGGAAGACAACTCAGAACTACTGTTCCGACTTTGAAAAGGAATCTATCTCCTAAGTGGCCAGACATGTTAAAAATAGCCAAATCCGATAAAAAGAATAAAAGAACTGCCGGATCTAGAACTTGGTTACCATGTTCGTGTCTAATTGGACGAAGACAAAGGATGGACATTGAGCACTCAAATCATATGTGAATGAGACTGATAGTGGAGAGTTCAACAAAAAACAATCAACATATACAGTTTGTTCATCTGAAAGGACAATTAACAGAACAAACTCTTCAGATGGTGGATGCAGAACAAGAAGAAGACTCAGAGATTCCAAACCAACCACAGCCAGTCATTGCAACCTATGGAATGCCAGATGACCAAGTTGTTACATGTTCAAGTAGAAAACCAGTATGATTCAGAGACACTTAACAGACTGACATGTACTTAACTTCAAAGGTAGTGTGATGGTGTATATTTTGTAAATGATAGGAATGTAGAACTTAAAGGGGGAGATGTAATGGAATGCTAAACTGTACTATACTAGGTGGCACTGTGTGTAAAATATCTTATTTAAAGCTAACCTTTGCCATACCTGGCAATAAAGGATCATACGGTGAATACATCTGGTATGTATCTCTCTGAGAAGTAAGCTATGTAGTCAGTTTATATCTGATGCAGAAGCCTGACTTGTGAGGAGCAGTCCTACAGCCTCTCATATATAAAAATAATATGACAGATGTGGCTGAAATAAGAGCAGTCTCCAAACAAAAAACACAGGTACATGTATCTGCCCAAAACAAAGATTAATACATGGCTGCCCAAAATTTTGAATGAACTGGGCAGAGGGGTTCACTGGGTATTGTCTGACACACAGAGAGAGAGAGACATCCTGAACAAGCACAGTGTGTGACCATAAGAGAAGCCTAGTGGGAAGGCTTTTGGGTCTGGTGCTGGCTGAAGAGGTTTGGGGCGATAAGCAAAATAAACTATCTCCTTTTGTTTGGTTCCTCCTGCATTCAGAAAAACAGGATTTTGTTCATTCCTTGTAAATAAACAAGATTTCATAAAAGAAAATAGCTGACTACATAATCAATTTCTCCTTTTAACTTGAACGACTGACAACACCCCAAATTTGGCAAATTGTGTGGGTCAAAAGGGGTAAGAGTAAGGTTTGATGGCTATGCCTGTTCACTGTTTCTTAAGCACAAAGTGTGTACATTCTCTGTGCAAGTATGGTATAATTGCTGGTGTAAAACCATGCAATTTAGCCTTGTGGGATCCCAAAATACTTAACATATACTGTACTTGTGAACCAATCTACCGGTGCTGTAATGCAGCCTCTTTTAGGGGATTTATGTAGAAACACAGTAGCCCTTTTGTTTCCATTGGTGGACCTGATACCACTTTCAGTAACTGGGGGAAGGGTTTGTGTTCTTTTCAGGAACATATATGTTTATATGTTGGGGTTGAGGGTTGTTATCCTTTTAGCAGGGAATAAGCTTAAGTGACTAGAAGCTATTTCTTGTAGTTACTATGGCAATATAAGTTGAAGCTGTGTCTTAGAAGTGAAAGGCTTTGGGCCTGGGCCTGGGCGCTCCTCAACACCCAAGCTTCCACTAAAGCCAATGGAATATGCCAGTGGTCAGCTGGGGTCTGGCTCTTAATCCTAGAACTGGGCAAAATTTTTCAGATTATTATTATAATTTTTTTTTGGCCAAAAAATGCATATTCAGATTGACCAAAACATTTCGCAAATTTGTGTATAATTTACTGAATTCTTTTGGTCAAAAAAAAGGGGGGGGAGGAAGGGGAATTCCAGAAAAGTCTAAATGTTTTGTTTTGACATTTTCAAAACAAAATGTTTTGATTTTTCAATTTGAAATGGCTCTTTGTTTTGAATTTTGCTTCAATTTTATTTTAAAAAAGATTTAAAAAAAACAGAACTTGAAAATGAAACAAACATTTTGTTTAGGATCAAACCAGACATTTCATTCAACTCAAAACAATTTTTGTTCAATTTTTTGGTTTGGACACCAAATTGAAAAATGTGTTATTTCCACAACACTTCTTAGTCCTGCTTCTTAAATACATGCTTTGCTTGCTGTGCCTGTGTTTAAGGTTTTCTGGTTACGAAGTTTTAGTAAAAATGATCTTAATACAGTTTAAGGTTTTGTTTGATGATTCATCACAAACATTTATGTGAGCCCGAGGATCTTCAAAGATACAAAGTACTCTGCCTTTAGGCACTGGTTAGTTATCCTGTATTTTCATCTCAAACCACAGTGTGTTGAGAGTGCAGAATTGCTAAGCCACTGAAGCAATTTTCAAAATTCAGCCTTGCTCATGACCCATTTCACTATTTCTCATTTGCTTAGAAATAGGTGTTATCTGGTCCTGCACAGGTGTACAAGGGGAAGAAAGACTCAGGGAGTCTCTCCTTGTTCCTGTGGTGCCCCTGACCAGAGACCAGGTACAACTGTGATTCTTGCAGCCCTGGTATGCACAGACGATAAGAGTCTAGCTCTAAGGACAGCACTGGACTCCCCAGAAGTCTGAGGTGGGCTCCATGGCCTCTTTCCACCGCATCAAAGGCCAGCAGAGCAATACTGGTACTGGAGGAACAGATGATATAACCTGCAAACGAGTAACAGGTCTGAGTTTCCTAGGATTCACAGAGGCAGTGGCCTGATTTGCCATTTGTCCTGAACCTTGTGTAGTCATTAACACCAGGGCCAAGTGAATGCAAAATAAGTGTAAAACAATACCATATCAGAATGGCAGTGTTTTACACCCACTTAATCTGGTGTAAATGTCTACACAGGGTGCAGAACAATGGTAAATTGAGCCCTCCTCATCCCCAACCTACAATATAGACAGTGGCTTAAAGCTGCAGTCTTACTTTTGGATGCTGCATTAAAAGCACCAGTGTCTTAAAAGAATTTTTCACAAAGCATAAAATACACTTCATACTTGAGGAATCAACAGGCCTGATGCTCTTTTTCTTGCACCAGTGTTAATCAAAAGTAACTCCATTGAAGACAATGCAGTTATACTGGTGTAAAACTAATATGGGTAGAGAATGAGACCCTAAAATTGCACCTCACTCCAAATCTGAGCCTGACAGTGGAAACATTTCAGGAAAATATGGTTGCTATGTTTTTTCTCCATAATCCACACTGATGTAAAAGATTTTGCAAATAGAATAGAACGTGGTTAGTTGTAGCACATTTCATACCTTTTAGATTGTAATGTTTTTGGGACGGGGGCCATGAGCAGCACAGTCCTGACTGGGGCTTCTGGACATTACCAATCTATATAACGCTATAAATATAAAACACTAACATATAAAAATGCTGTAAATATTAAATTATTATTTCATAGCTAAGATATTCAAAGCATTTTACAACATAATGAATCAAACAGCAATGATTCTGAAGACAGAGCAACCGTTGTGTTATCACACAGCCTTGGAGCTGGCCAGGTCACCAGAATTATCTCCTATTTTTTCCCCTGAAAGTGCCATGGGATCTCTAATTTCTACCAAGACAACAATTACAGACAGGCAAAAGAGACACCAGTTTAATATCTCATAGGGAAGATAGCACCAACAATGCAGCATGCAGTGCAGCATCTCCCCAGTATTGCACTGCAACATCAGTATTGAGTAAGTGCCTAAGTCTAGGTGTGTGTCTGAAACTCATGACTTTTGCCTTTCTGGTCCAGAAAAGTGAGTGCTAACAATGACCCATATACAAATATCCATTACTGGAAATATGAAACATAAAGCTTAACATTACTCTCTATTATTCTGTTAAGTTGAGCCTTCATATCATGTTATACTATGTCATGACTGAAAAACAGTAGCAGCTAAGACACCTTATAACTAGAGGTGAGGTATAGGTTTGTTTAATGTTAAACAATAATTGTAGATATGTTGTAATATTTTGCAGTAACTCTACAGATGTTGTACAAGTTAAAAACCTCAAAAGTGTTTGAAAAACAGAAGCTAGGGGAAGGAAAACCAACAACTGAGATTGTAGAAGAAGATCCTTTTGCCATTCAGATGATGTACTGGTGCCCTGAAAGCCGAATATTCTGTGTGGCGGGAGTCTCTGCATATGTTATTGTTTACAGATTCAGCAAACACGAAGTGAATACTGAAATAGTGGTAAGTTATTAAGAATTTTGCTCACATATGATGTTGATTGAAAAGAGTAAATAATATAAGCCATCGTTTTCAAATTTGAGTGCCTCGTGTGAGGCTGCTCAATCCATAGTTATGTACCTAAATAAAACTTCTATTAAGCTTTCTAAGTATAAATTTAGGAGCATTCATGTTTAAACGTTGTGGGTGAAATCTTAGGGCCACTGATGCCAATTGCAAAACTCACATTGATTTTAGTGAGGCCAGGATTCCAACCTTTCGCAATAGGAATAAAATATAGTAATAAGTCAAGACTTAGGCTGTTTCCAAGCCATCAGGATGGGTCTGTGTTTTAGTTGCTTGCTCCAGAAATACTTGGTGCGGTGTCATATGTGTTTTTATCATCCAAGGTACATTTTGGCACCCAAGAACAGACCAAATATTCTCAGTAAATAATTTTACACTAATATACAAGATAAGTTATCTGTGCTGCTTTGATACTAAACATTAATTTATTTCATTGTATGATAATATCACTCTCTTTTAACTCAGGAGTTTGAAGGCTTTATTTTAGTTTATCTTCATAGTGCTTGTAATACAAAAGAACCTAATATTTTCCAGTCTTTGACAAAGTAAAAGTGTTGTTTTTTTTCTGGTTTAATATATTTTAATCAACTAATGCTGACTTTGTTTCTGCAACGAAGTGGCAGATGATTTATATCTAAACGGTCAACATTATTGTCACGAATATTGGGCTAACTGCCCCTCTGACCCTTCCTGGTCCCTTCGAGTGCATCTCCCTCAGGTTTCAGGTCGTAAGCTTTCACCTCTGTGAATCATTCAGGGCATGGCTACACTTGCAGATGTAGAGCCATCTGGGAGTTAAACCAGCCTTCGGAGACCGCAGCAGGGAAAATGCTGCCGTGTTTTTAGGGTGTCAGCTGGAAACGCATTGGTATGGCCACATTAGCAGCTCTTGCAATGCCACAAAGAGCAGTGAATTGTGGTAGCTATCCCAGCGTGCAAGTGACTGCAACATGCTTTTCAAATGGGGGGTGTGTGTGGAGTGTGACAGGGAGTGTCTTGTGTGTATGTGGGAGGAGAGACAGTGTGTTTTGGGGTGCAGAGAGTGTGTCAGCATGCTGTCTTGTAAGTTCAGACAGCAGTAGACTCCCCTCCCCCATCTCTCTCTCTCTCACACAGCATTCCACAGCAATGGTTTGCTTTGTCCCGGAGCAGATAAGCATGCTGGCTATCAGAAACGGAGCTTTGAAAGGGGATATCCACATTCCTGCAGCTGAGTTCAAAACAATGACAAGAGTGGCCACTTGACTTCAGGCGATTATGGGACGTTTCCGGAGGCCAGTCACAGCACAGTAATGCAACACCTCATTCACGCTGACACCCGGGCATTTCAGCCAGGGCGCAGCAAGCTTTATGCTTCTCGTGGAGGTGGATTACCAGGAGTGCTCCAGCTGCAGAGTCCAGGCGCTCTACCTACCTTGGCAGTGAGGACGCGTCAGAGGTTAGGGCGCCTGGGGCTGCTTTAATGCGCTCTAACTTGCAAGTGTAGCCAAGCCCTCAGTTCTCCCACTCTCAGACTGGTCTTTGGGCTGCAGTCTCCAGATTCTACCCATGATTATCTCAGCAGATCTAACTTAGTCTCAGCACCTGGAGTTCTGTTCCCTCTGATAACAATGACCAGTGGTTAATAGAGTGACCAAACAGCCTTCCTAAACCAACATATTATTTAGTTAGAACCACAGCATTATAGAGAAAACAAATCTTAAAACAATAATCCAGCCTCTATGCATGCCTGCACCTCCCTAAGGCTTACCATTCCCTGGATCTGGGGAAGGTCCAGCTTCTTCAGACTCCTTCCCCAGAGTCTCCCTCTGTTTCAACCTGTCCACTGGACAGCTCCTAACAACTGATTCTCCTTCTTCCCCTGAGAGGGTTTTTTAATGTTCAGGAGCTCCAGGCTCCCATCCTGACAAAACTGCGGTGTCAATTTGGTCTGGATCCTGGGAGTGTGCCATTGTGCTGTAATTACCTGCCCCCCTCCCCTACCCATGTTTTTTGGGAGGTTTGCTTATTTCTAGTTATTGTGTCACTTTCATGTTTGATTTTCCCATAGCACCCTATTAAGCTAGATCAATACATTCTTGCAGGAAAGTCATACCACTCAATACACAATAAAATTACTTCACTGACCACATCACATACAATATTCATAACATTATTATATCTCAGTATTCTTAGATGATTATGTAGGAGCGCCATATCTGCCACACTTGTTACATACTTTATTTCCCTACCTTTCTGTTTTTCAGCTAAATTGTCACAAGGAATGAATGACATTTTGCTGAATGTAATAATCTGTGCACATTCAATATTCCATATCTCAAATTTTGTCTCCAATTTAGAACTGTTTACATGAATAATTCTTTTGTGAAGGGCTGTTTCACCATAGTCTCTTATACAGATGGCACATCCAGTCAGGTCTGCTGAATTTTGGGCACCGCCATCTCCACCAACGCCTCTCCTCTGCCTTCCTTCATCAGTTGTACCTTCCTCTGGCTCAGACACACAGCTCTTCACTCCAGATCAGTAGTTTCTCTGTAGAAAGAATAGGTTTCCAGGTGGTGGTATAGGCATATCATAAGGCTCTTTTTTCCATTTTGCCACATGAAACTATTCCTTCCTGATCATGCTGACTCTCCCCTTATGGGTACACAGAGGATGTCCAGCTGACATGGGATCCAAGATCACTTCTAAGTGGCTCCGCAGCAAGCTTCTGAGGAAAGGGGCTTGTGACATTTTCCACTCTACCAGTAGCATCAGTCCTTCCCTGGTATGGCTCCTTGACCAACCTTTTGAGGAGATCTGCAGGGAACAGCGTGCCTTTCTTTGGAAATACAGAGAAAGGTCATTGAATGAGGTGATGGGAATCTCCAGTAAACCCCCAGCAGGGGATGCCTTTGCAAGATACCCAAAAACAAATTGGCAAGACATACCCCATTCTGCGACCTCTGGATCTTCCACTTCCACATAGATCTGATGTCCAATTCAGCAGAGCAGTCCTGCAGTCACTATTTAGTTAGTATTTCTCAGAACCACCTCCTGGATGGTCATTGCTGCTTCTTAATCTCTCCAGAATAAGGATCCATTTGGACAGTTCACAAAGGAGAAAAATCAATAACTTCCCTTGGTAACTGTGGTTCTCCACGATGGTTGCCCATATTGATTCATACTTCCTGCCAATCTTCCCCTTGCCCATGAAGTCTTGGGTTAAGGTTTCCTGAATTAGGGAGAAGAAATGCAGGATGATTATGCCCACATCCTCTTTCACATCCTGGGAACCTAGAGTGAGGGGGAAGGATGGAGCAATCCACTGGACAATGATTGCTAGAAGCTTCTGAGCTCACGTGCCAGAGATGTGGTTTTCCAATGAGCAAGAACCTTATGTTATCTCATTGTGATTGCCTGACTCTTGTCTGTGGACAAGGGAAGATCACCCATCAATGCCATCAGCATGTCAGTTCTGTGCTGTGCGCTAGATTTCCCTCTTCATAGGAAGTGTTAGCAATCTCTATTTGTAGGGGCCCCAGTTGCCCTCAGTCTCTTTCACCAGCCAGAAAAGGCCCGAGTCACAGTTATTGGTGGAAGAATACAGCTGGGTATTTCCCTACCAACTTGGGGACAGATGGATTGTTTTCAGATGCTGGTATTGAGATGTTAATGAGTAACCATCTCTAATAGCAAAAAGCAATGATAAATGTGCTTTTATTGTTAGAAACGGAATTAGTGTTATCTATTTAAAAGCAATGAAGTCTAAGTAGCTCATTTTAATAAATTGTAACTTAGATTTTTATTTACTTCAGTCATTAGAGGTGCGACTTCAGTATGACGTAGAAGATATCATTACTCCTGAACCAGAAATAATTCCTCCGTTTCCTGATGCCTCATCCCAACTTCCTTCCTTAAAGAGCCTTTCAGGCAGTACCAACACTGTGGCATGTGAAGGAACGATGAAGGACAGTATCCCATGTCTTAGGTAAAGTAATGCACTTATTTAAAGACTTACCCTTCCAAAATGCATTCTACTCATTCAAATAAATCATATTTAACAACTTATTAATGAATTGGAAAAGGAGGATAAACAATATGTTAATATAATTCATAGATGATACTAAACTGGAATCTGTGGCAAACAGCAGTGAGATAAATAATATAAAGGGGTTTAAAATGGTTAGAAATAGAAATATTTAATATAAATTATTAAATGAGACAAAGACAATTTAATACATCAGGGGAAAATAATCTGAAATAAAGATTAGGAAGACACTTGATAAGCAATTACGCCAAAGAAGACTTTGTGTTGAGAGAGGCCTATAAATTAGATCTGGACTTGTAAACTGATGAGAGTGCAAAAAAAAAAAGAAGTCCAAAATTTTGAACTGAAAACAAACAAGCATCTCAGCATGCATCAGCCTTTAGTTTACAGAGGAAAGTATTGTCTTTTGTGTTGACAAAGTGATCTCCATAAAAGAGTCATGTCCAAAACTACCAGTATGTGCACTTCTTCTGGTATGGAGCTACGATCTTCCTTTGAGGAAAAACTTGTATGTATTTATAGAAGAAAACTATGTATTTATAAAACAATAATAAAAAGCATAAAGGTAATAACATGAGATAGACGTGGAGTTACTGGCTTAATATCGGGGGAGCAAACTAGTGGAATGTGGTCTAGATGAAGTTAGTATTAGCTGGATGTACAAGTGGTTGAAAAACCGTAATCAAAGCGTAGTCATTGATGATTTGCTGTCAAATTGGGAGGACATATCTAGTGGAGGCCTGCAGGGGTCTGTCCTGTGTTTGGTACTATTCAATATTTTCATTAATGACTTGGATAATGGAGTGGAAAGTAGGCTTATAAAATCTTCGGATGACACCAAGCTGAGAGAGGTTGCAAGCACTTTGGAGGACAGGATTAGAATTCAAAAGGACAAATTGCAGAATTAGTCAGAAATCAACAAGATGAAATTCAAGAAAAGTGCAAAGTACTACACTTGGGAAGGAAAAATCAAATGCACAGCTACAAAGTGACTAGCTGGTAGTACAGCTGAGAAGGATCTGGACATTATAGTGGATCACAAATTGAATATGAGCCAACAATGTGATGTAGTTGCAAAAAAAGCTAATATAATTATGGGGTGTATTAATAGGAGTGCCATATATAAAACCCAGGAAGTAATAGTCCCACTCTACTCTGCACTGGTGAAGCTTCAGCTGGAGTAGTGTGTGAAGTTCTGTGTGCCACACTTTAGGACAGATGTGAACTAATTGGAGAGAGTCCACAGGAAAGCAACAAAAATAATAAAAGTTTTAGAAAACCTGATTTATGAGGAAAGGTTAAAAAAGCTCAATGTGTTTAGTCTTGAGAAAAGAAGAGTGGTGGTGGACCTGGTAACAGACTTCAAATATGTTAAGGACTGTTATCAAAAGGATGGTGATCAATTGTTCTCCATGACCATGGAAGGTAGGACAAGAAGTATGGGCTTAATCTGTAGGAAGGAAGATTTAGATTAGATATTAGGAAAAACTTTCTGTTTATAAGGATAGTTGAGCATTGGAATAGGCTTTCAAGGGAAGTTGTGGAATTTCTATCAGAGGTTTTTAAAAACAAGTTAGATGAACACCTTTCAGGGATGGTCTAGGTATACTTGATTCTGTCTCAGCCCAGGGGTCTGGACTAGACGACCTCTCAAGCCCCTTCCAGCCCCACATTGCAGAGATCAATGTTTATTTTTATTTTAGTGCATTCATAATTACTTTAAATATTATTAAATATGTCTCATTTTGTTTCAAAATCAGTTTAAATAAACAGTGACTGACAGCTCTGTCTTTTGGGCTCCTGAAAGTAATGTTTTAGAACATAGAAACATCATCTAATTAGCATAAGAAAAGATATGTTCTTTATACATATGTGGCTGTATTCACTTTGGCACCCATCAGTCCATCCTTATTCAACAAAGCAGATGAACTTTAAGAAGGTGCTCACTCTCACTGATGTCAGTGGGAGACGCAATGGAAAAAGGAAAAAAACAAAAAAACAACCCAGGGTGATATCCTGGCCCCACAGAAGTCAGAGAGTTTTGCCATTAACTTCAGTGGGGCTAGGACTTTACTCTGAGGTGTTTTGTTGTTTGTTTGGTTGTTTTCCATGGTTTGAACTTCTCTGTCACTATGAAGCATTTCCATGAACGTAATATATATTTGAAAAGATTTTTTGATACTAGAAACGTTAGGCTCTTATTTCAAAATGTGAATGGAAAAAAATTATGTATTTGAAAAAATCAGAGAAGTGATGAGAATATTGAATAGTGAGGTTCCTGTGAAGGCTGTTAGAACACAATAACATTTCCAGAACTGCCTTGGTGGAGTCTTTGCTTATTTGAGAGAGCAATGTCATCACTGTCATAAAAAAGTAGCTGTAATAATAACAAGACTCTGTTTCCAGACTTCCAATGTCTCTTCAACATCCAGTTGTCTTTGTCAACGTCCTGGAAACATGCTGGGGGGAGAGGGGGCTCCAGCTCACTCGGCCCCTGTCCCCAGCAGATGGGGCGGTAGCTGGCAGCCCCCCACCCAGGTCCTGCAGCCGGGGACAGGGACCGAGCAAGCTGGAGTACCTCTTCCCCCCCAGCATGCTTGGCTCCTGTCCCCGGCAGCTGAGCCCGGGCAGGGGGTGGGCCGCTGCTGACTCCTAGACAGGCTCTCCTAGGCAGAAGCGGCTCCGTCCACTCCCCGCTCAGCTGCCAGGGAGAGCGGCCAAATGTGCTGGAGGGGAGGCACAGGGAGAGAAGGAAACATCCCCTCTCTTCCCGCAGGTACTGTGGAGCGCAGAGAATGCTGAGGCCCCAGGCTGAGCAGGTCACCAGCCAGAGGAGAAACATGAAGCAGTCATGTGTCCTGCCCTTTAACTTGTGCCCCCCCAGTATGGGGAGGCACCAATCATCTATGCGTTCCAGCATGTTTGGGCTCCACCTGTTAGGGATTCCAATCTGTTCTGCGCTCAACATATTAGGGATCAGTCACACTGGCTCAATAATAGCAAGGTTCCATAGCTTCTCAGAATCATTTTTCACTTTTGACTTTGTGTGGTTCCAATTCTTTGTTGTAAATTAGAGCAAGACAGGTTTCAAATGAGACTGTAACAGTAGTGCCATCAGCCTGTAATCGGTCAAATGCCTCTGAAACAGTCTTCAATTACTTTTCTAAGTTTAGTTCCTCTCTGTAGAGAAATGTCTGTTCAGAAATCTCTCCATTATGGTCATATACTTCATAGTTTGTTAAACTAACATATTAAATGGAAGAATCTCCTTGGGGACAGGCTGGCTAGAGTAGTCAGGAGCGGATTAAACTAATAGCAAAAAGGGAAGGTAAAAAGAGGGAAAATGTGAGCATTTAGCCCAAATTTGAGATGTTGAGAACAAAATTAATCAAGGAACCAAAGAACATGATGAGAAGAAATTCTTTAATTGCCTATACAATAATGCTAAGAGCCTGGCTAACAAACGAGGAATTGGAATTGCTCACTTGATCTAGCTGATTTTATTGAAACATGGTGGGATGTTCTCACAATTAGAATGTTAAAATCAATGGTTCTAACCTATTTAGAAAGGATCAAGTGAGCAAAGGGGGAGTGGGAGTGGCACTTTTTCATCAAAAATGGCATTACCTGTTTCTGAGTCATTGATAACTTGGAAGAAAATTATCTTGAATTCTTATGGATCAATGTCCTAACAGATAAAGCACAAAATGGGGTACTAGTAGGTGTTTGCTACAGACCAACAAATCTCATTAGAGAACAGGATAAGCACCTCCTTACACACCTATCTATAATGTGTAGGGGGAAAAACTGTGTGATCATGGGAGACTTCAATCTGAGTGGCATAAACTGGAGGTCTCGTGCTGGCAATACTAAAACATCCGTGGAATTACTAAACATTATAGATGACAAGTTCCTAACTCAAAAAGTGCTGCAGCCTAAATGGGGGAATTCTGTATTAGACCTTATCTTAACGGATAAAGAAGTTAATGGTAGCTTAGGTACAAGTGATTATGACTTGATCACATTTATAATGTCAAGCAGAGTAAAGTCTAGCCAGCAATATATACACTTGGTGCTTTAATAGGGCCAATTTTCCAAAGCTGAAAACAATTGTGAGCCAAATCAGCTAGGAGAAAGAATATATGATAAATATGATCATAGAACCATCAGGGTTGGAAAAGACCTCAGGAGGTCATCTAGTCCAGCCCCCTGCTCAAAGCAGGACCAATCCCCAACTAACTCATCCCAGCCAGGGCTTTGTCAAGCCTGACCTTAAAAACCTCTAAAGAAGGAGATTCCACCACCTCCCTCGGTAACCCATTCCAGTGCGTCACCACCCTCCTAGTGAAAAAGTTTTTCCTAATATCCAACCTAAACCTCCCCCACTACAACTTCAGACCATTACTCTTTGGTCTGTCATCTGCTACCACTGAGAACAGTTTAGATCCATCCTCTTTGGAACCCCCTTTCAGGTAATTGAAAGCATCTATCAAGTTCCCCCTCATTATTCTCTTCTGCAGACTAAATAATCCCAGTTCCCTCAGTCTCTCCTCATAAGTCATGTGCTCCAGCCCCCTAATCATTTTTGTTGCCCTCCGCTGGACTCTTTCCAATTTTTCCACATTCTTCTTGTAGTGTGGGGCCCAAAACTGGACACGGTACTTCAGATGAGGCCTCACCAATGCCGAATAGAGAGGAATGATCACATCCCTCGATCTGCTGGCAATTCTTCTACTGAATGATAATTGAGAATCATTTCAGAGCATCTTACTAGATGCCCAAAAAGCCACAATCCTACAAGAGAGGAAGAAGGTTGTGCTGGTTAAAAAACTGACCCAGTTTAGAGGAGATGTGAAGGTAGCTGTACAAAATAAAGTGTCCACAGGTTCAGCCGATAGCAGCTCCAGCCAATCGCAGCTCCAACTGGCCGCGGTTTGCCATTCCAGGCCAATGGGGGCTGTGGGAAGCAGTGCAGGCTGAGAGATGTGCTGGCTGCCACTTCCTGCAGCCCCCATTGGCCTGGAACGGTGAACTGTGGCCAGTGGGAGCTGTGATTGGCCGAACCTGCGGATGCTGCAGGTAAACAAACCGTCCCGGCCCGCCACCGGATTTCCCTGATGGGCTGCGTGCCAAAGGTTGCCATTCCCTGGGCTAGATAGATAAGAAGGGGAAATTAAATGGTAAAGCAACACTTTATGTGGCCTTTTAAAGCACAGCCACTCTTGAATTTCTCAGATTTTATCAATCACCACTGAATAGAATCCCCCATAATAATATTTAATTTAAGCACTTATCTAGTTAGGATTGGGTTACAGCAGGATCTACAGATCTGGGTCCATGGACACAGAAATTTGCATCCCAGGAGCTGCATGTGTGATATGCAGGAGGAGGTATAGGAATTAACCATAGGCATGACAGAGAGCAAGGAGTACCACAAATAATTTTACAGGGTTGGTTCTTTATTGTTAAGAACATAAGAACATAAGAAAGGCCATACCGGGTCAGACCAAAGGTCCATCTAGCCCAGTATCTTGTCTACCGACAGTGGCCAATGCCAAGGTGCCCCAGAGGGAGTGAACCTAACAGGCAATGATCAAGTGATCTCTCTCCTGCCATCCATCTCCACCCTCTGACAGACAGAGGCTAGGGACACCATTCCTTACCCGTCCCGGCTAATAGCCATTAATGGACTTAAACCACCATGAATTTATCCAGTTCTCTTTTAAAGTCTGTTATAGTCCTAGCCTTCACAACCTCCTCAGGTAAGCAGTTCCACAAGTTGACTGTGCGCTGCATGAAGAAGAACTTCCTTTTGTTTTAAACCTGCTGCCCTATTAATTTCATTGGATGACCCCTAGTTCTTGTGTTATGGGAATAAGTAAATAACTTTTCCTTATCCACTTTCTCCACATCACTCATGATTTTATATACCTCTATCATATCCCCCCTTAGTCTCCTCTTTTCCAAGCTGAAGAGTCCTAGCCTCTTTAATCTCTCCTCATATGGAACCCGTTCCAAACCCTTAATCATTTTAGTTGCCCTTTTCTGAACCTTTTCTTGGATTGGAATTGGTTGAATTGGAACTAGAGCTTGGTTGGAAAAACTTTGACACAATCATTTCATTTTCCATCAGAAAATGCAGTTCCACTGAAATAGAAATTATTCACAGAGTGATTGTTGATTTAGCAGAAATTTTGTTTGGGTAAAAATGGGAAAACTATTTCCGACATTTCAACGCTTTTTTTGAATGAAATGTTTCAATTTTTTTCTTTTGAAATGACTTTTTGTTTCTAAATTGTTTTATTTTCCACTATATATTATAAAATTTTAAAAAGTTGAATTTGTAATGAAACAAAACAATGTTGTTGAAATGAAACATTTCAATTGACCCAAAACAAACAAAAATTTTGAATTTTCTTTTGTGGAGAATTTTGACATTTTCAGGTTTCATTCCTAATCTGAAACCTCATTGAAACCCTCAATGAAATGAAATTTTTCTTCTCTACACAGCTCTAATTGGAACATATAGTCTTAATCTACAATTATATTAAAAGTGTGGTGGGAATTCCTCTTCAGTGCTGATCCAGTCCTACAAGGGAAGTTGGTTTCACTATTATCTCCTCAGGGTAAATAGTTTCTATTATTGTGCCCTAATCGTTTTGTTTATGTGTTTCTGTTTTGTGTCCCTTTTTCTTCTTAGTGTTAAGACTCGACCTGTGCGAATGCCTCCTGGGTACCAAGCAGAACTTGTTATTCAGTTGGTGTGGGTGGATGGTGAGCCTCCACAACAAATCACCAGTCTGGCCATAAACTCAGCCTATGGACTGTAAGTAACTAAAAATCATGTTGTGTTGATTTATTCTTTACTCAGATAAGCAATGTATGTTTCAGTTGTACTTTAAAGTTCCCTGCAGACACTTAAAAGTCACCATGAAAAATCAAAATTTGCTTTAAGCTTGGTTCTTGGGTAAAAAATTACAAGAACAAGTAACCCGCATAAAGGATGTAATATGAGAAGTTCATCTGACATTCTCATGATCGCATCTTTCACATATATCCCTGTCCTTTTAATCAAAACATAATACCTTTCTGAGTTATAATTTTTTTTACGATTTCTTAAAATAATCACCAGATTATCTGCAGATGGCACAAGGGGGTATAAATTAGACTTCCCTGTGACACTTTGATAGAAGGCAGGCACTGGTGTCACTGCTGCCTTCACTTGGGTACTTGTTAGAAGGGACAGTTTTAGTTTATGGCTAGGTCTCTACAGAAAACCAGCTGGAAAAGGTTGTGGTGGGGATGCACTGGCCATGTATCCTTTCCAACCAGCACGGCCCATTTGATTCCATTTAATACTAATGGGTGTTGCACGTGTGCATCAAATCAGGAAAAGAGTCTTTACAAGTTTGTTTCTGGTAGAGAAGATATCACTCGGGTATAAAGATTGGCGTTTCCATGGGGGCCTCTGGGAATTAGGTGCCCAGCTCTTACTGACTTTCAGTATAAATTTGAGCACTTGCCCCTCAGAAGCCCCTTTGAAAATCTCAGCCATAACCTTTGTATTAGTGTGAAAATATTTGTCTGTCCTGAGGTACTAGTCAGCTCCTAGTCATGAAATCTAGGAATTTCATTAATTTTACCTTTGCCAGAATGCATTTTTCACAATACCTAGGCAAACTTCACCTTTGACCCTTCCTGATCTCATTGAGTGCACCCCTTTCCAGGTCTAGCCATCACCTGGTTCTGGGTGGAATCACTCATTTCTCCATCCTCAGTCTGGGCCCTGGGTTGCAGTGCCCTGGTACTACCCATGATTACCTCAGCACTTTGATTTATGGCCAGCAGCTGGAATTCTGTTCTATTCTCTGGGAGCAATGACAGTGGTAAGCAGCGACCAGGAAGGGTGCTGGAACAATTTGCATAGTAGGGATGCTGAGAGCCATTGAACCAAACTGTAAACCCTGTATATGGTGGAAACAACTTAAAGCCAGGGAGTGCAGCCGCACCTCCAGCACCCCTAGTTGCAGCACCTAGGGTAACCAGCCAGCCTGTTTGAAGCAAAATATTGCTTATTCAGAACAAAAGCATTTCAGAGAATACAGATCTTAAAAATAATGAAACTGATTGTATGCATATTGAGCTTTTCCCTAAGGTTTACCATTCCCTTGATCTGGGAAGGCCCGACTGCTTTAGACTGCCTCCACATAGTATCTCTGTCTCAGCCTGTCTTCCTAGGCAGCTTTTGACAAGTGACAGCCCCTTCTCTTCCTCAGGATACTTTCTAACTCTTTAGTGTTCTTTTGATCTCTGGCCTCCCCCCCTGGGAAAACAGCTGTCACTTCATCCTAGAGCCTGGAAATAGGCCATTATCTTGTAATTTCCCCCGGTGTTTGTCGGGAGGTTGCTTATGTGGGACCATTGTGTTGCCTTCCTGTTTATTCTTCCCACAGCCCCCTATTAAATTAGATCAGTGCAGTCATACGGGAAATTCTGATAACCCACCATCGTTACAGGGGCGCTGGAACAATTTTTATAGTGTGGGTGCTGAGAGCCATTGAACCAAACTGTAAGCCCTATATATAATGGAAACCACTTCAAGCACCCTTACTTCCATCATCTATGCCTAGTTATACAATAACTTTATCTCACTGAGCAGGCAATGTACAATAGTCATACCTTTATTACATATCCATGTTCATACATAGAGTAGTACATAGCAGCTCCACAGCTGTCACACCATTACTACAGGTAAAAAGGGAGGGATAGCTCAGTGGTTTGAGCATTGGCCTGCTAAACCCAGGGTTGTGAGTTCAGTCCTTGAGGGGGCCACCTAGGGATCTGGGGAAAAATCAGTACTTGGTCCTGCTAGCAAAGGCAGGGGGCTGGACTCGATGACCTTTCAAGGTCCCTTCCAGTTCTAGGAGATGGGATATCTCCATTAATTTATTATTTATTTAAAGCATGTATAAAAATAAAGGTTAAAAAACACCTTACACTCAACAAATATAAGGCAGTTGATGTATTGTGAAATTCAATATATTTCACTTTATTTCTGTTTACTTTGAGCTCTTGCAAGCTGAAAATTAGAAATATTTACACTTTCATGCAATTAAAGAGAATCATCACACTACTGGTTTTCATTATAAAAGTAGAAAAAAGTGTGGCAAAATTCTGCAGGTATATCTTAGTATATTTTAAAATCTATAAAAATATTAAATTAAATTTAAACAATGACCAGCTAAGAAGGCCTTTCCTGAAAATGAATGACCAGTTTGTGTGTTCCCTAGCCCTCCACCTGAGCCCAAGGTCCTTAGCCCCTCCAAATATTAACTGCCAAGAAATCTCTGATCAAGGTTTTAGCTTTGCTATTATGAAAAATATTAAATTAATTAATGAAAAGCACAAGCATTCCTCCCTTCCCCCAAAAAAATCAGCTTTAAGAAGTTGAATGATATGCTGCATGTAATATGCAGTTTCTTTCAGTACCAGTCCTTTCTTAGCACTTAGCAAGTACAGTAGCCAGTGGGAAATAAGAAATTCAGTCTGAACTCTTCATTAGGTTTATGATTGCATACAGAAGACATAGAAATTATTTATTTGCCTTTAGGTCTGGTAGTAATAATCTTCTCCTAATTATATTGTTCCTCTGTCAAAGATATTATTAAGCCTCCTTCTTTATAGTCAATATTGTATAGCTGGAATGCATAACACACCTATATGCATTGTTGTAGCCGTGTGTGTCCTGAAGAAGAGCTCTGTATAGCTCAAAACCTTGTCTCTCTCTGAACAGCAGAAGTTGGTCCAATAAAAGATATTACCTCACCCAACTTGTCTCTCTAATACATCTATAGTTAAGTTTGGCCACTGTCAATCTAAAGAGTTTTTCTTTTGCGGTTGCTTATAACTTTTTCAGACTTTCATCGTTGGGGTGAAATTTTCTAGGTCTGATCTCTGCCTGAAGGGGTCAAGTGTTTTGGGAAATTTGAGCAAAAACAGTTTAACTGTTTTCAAGTATAAAGAAAGTCGGGGAAATCCTTTTACCATTATAAAAAAAAATCTATGACCTTTAGCTCACAGATGTGCCTTTTGTGTGGTCTAATTAAAATCCATTTTGATTTGGACCACTTACAAAGTTTTTTAAAAAACATATACTGAACTGGTGCACTGATTTTTTTTTAACAAGTTGGTAAGGGTTTCTTTTACTAATGATCTCCCAAAATTCTGATGGCACCCCACATGAACGTGTAAGGAGTTTGAGTAGGTTTTTCTGTCTCCTAAGTTGATTATGAAACCTCACCTGTCTAGTCTGAAGCAGCTAAATTATGGAAGTGCTTTAGGAAGAATAAAACTGAGAACCAATAGAATAAAAACCTACCTAATTCAGGAAAGCTTAATTATGCTCTTCAGACTGGTTAGAGGTCATTAATGCTTTCTTGAAAAAAATTCTGTCAGAAAACCAGACAGTGGTGGCCAGGCTTATATCTGTTATGCTGATATGCAACCTGTATAGATATTTAGCATCGGGCCTGCTACCTTCTTGCCACTTCAGAAATTCTTCCTCAGGAAATCTGTTTTTTGGGCTCCATTCAGTTGTTTGACCATAGAATATGCCAGTATATGAGGATATGTTATAAAGCAGTGCTCACAAGCAGTGGGTTTATATTCTTAAGATGCTGTGATGGGGTGAACAAACCCAATGCTTGGCAACAAGGGGTTAAGGAATTACTTTGGGCCCAGCCAGCCCCACCCCACCATACTTGTAGGAAATGCTCCAACTGGAGGAGGAGTTAAAAGATGGGGGAACCGCTCATTTGGTGGCAGACCAAGCAAGAGAGCAGACCTGCAAGGGAAGGCAGAATCTCTCCCTAAGACAACTGCCCAAAGGTCCCTTCCAGAGAGAAGGGAGAACCTGCCACAGAGGCAGCCTGATAGAGCAACATTTCCCTCTCCCCTCATATGAACTCTGGACTTCGGTAATCCCTTTTGTTTTTGTTTGGACTACCCCAGCAGGGGAGAGCCCTTGGACTGAGCTGGCCCTGGAGGCTGGACCGTACCACAGGAGGAGGCAACTGCTGCCACTTGAGAAAAAGAGTTACCACACTGTACACTGACCCCAGAAGGTGCATTGTGGTGAGCAGGCACCCTTCACACCACCTTAACCCAGCCGGCAGCCTGGGGACAGTCACAGGTGGGGAGATAGGAAATGGCCCAGAGAGGGCCGGTCCCTTAAGCAGACTTGGCTGTCAGATCACTGACAGCCCTCAAAGGGCCCTGGGTGGGAGCCTGGTGAAGTGGGAAGGTCTGGGCTCCCCTACCAACAACCTCCCTGCAGGTCATGGGCCTTAGCCCTGACCACCGGAGGACACTATCTGACCAACCAACCTCCGAGTGAGGACCATCACAGATGCACTCCAGCACTTTCCATGAGAGTGATGTACATCATGGCCAAAAGACAATATTCAGGCAGACTGGATGAGTTACCAGACCCAAGTCCCTGGAGAGTGTAATCTCAATTAGGAGGTATTCTACCACCAGACACACTGTAAACCGTGATTAGTCTTACATTAACATGGGTGCCTATCTGTTCCTCCCCTGTTTTCATGAATGTTCCGAAAGATCAGGTTGAATTGGGCTTAAACCACCTTTACTGTACCGCTCTGTCTTTGCTTTCTGGGCCTGATTGTCCTTATGCTAAACCAATGCCAGAGACTCCTTCTTTATCTAGAATGCCTCGTGCAATGTCCCATTCCCTTAAAAAATCCTTCTTACAACAGTCAGATGGCCTTGAGGGTGATAAGGACTCGTTTCTCCTGATTTTCTCCCGTAGCCAAATGCTTGGCTATTAGCAGGAAACATTCCTTCCTTGGTCCTTACTATTGTATTTAGAGTATTTTTTTAACGGTTGCTCCCAGAAAGTTCTCACTGATCACTACTTCTTTACATGTTTTTTATTTTTATTTTTACTGTGTTCAACAAAGGCCTCAGGCACATAATTTTCTAGAGGCAGATGACTAGCACTTCTGCTGTCTAAAATCACATAAAAGAGATTGTGTTTTGTTCATGCTCCAGTCTTCTTTTTCTACAGTGCTATGTTGCCTCATTTTGATCCCTTTTACTCGCTTAGTACAAACTGGTCTTTTATTTATGTAGGAACATAGGACTTGCTTTACCAGCTTAGCCCAGTGGTCCATCTAATCCAAATCCCTGTCTCTGACAGTTGGTAGTACCAGATACTTCATAGAAAGATTCAAGAATCTCCATAATGGACAATAGGGATAGTTTCCTTGTAAACCCCCATCAGTTAGAGGTTGGCCTATGCCCTGAAACATGAAGGTTTGTATACTGTATACAAAATGTTACCCTGTCTCATATAATTGTGGATGTTCTTATTTAACCCAACAAACCCTTGTTGAAAGTCTAAGGGCGGATCCATGGTCGGTGATTGGAGCATGCTGTCAGTGCATTCCTTCTGTGAATGTTCTGTTATAGTTAGTTGTTGTTAGTAATAGCGGTACTCATTTTGGCTCCCTTGGACCCCATTTTCTTTATTTTCTATTTGTTCCTGCTCTCAGTAGTCTGAACTCTGGGCTTAAGTGGTTCTGGGGGAACTTATGCCAAGATCCCCTGGCTTCAAGCCCTACTCTGGGTGTCCCAGGCCGTTGGCCATGAGTATCCCTCACCCTCACTGTCTGAAGTGCTTGGGCGAGGGACAGGTACCTGATTTGACAGGGCTTCAAGACAAGAACTAACAAGCTCAGAGAAGAGCATCTCAGATACATCTTCATGGAGAACCCTTCCCACAGCATTGGATCCACCTCAGTCGGATAGAGGTCATTCCTCAACACTCTGTCCAAGAGTGTTCCCCCAGTTTCACCTGTGAATGGAGACAGGAGAAATTCCCCCTCATCAGGGCATTCCTCAAAGAGAGACAAGTTCTTTGAGTACCCTCAGCCTCTGAAGCCTAAGAAGAGAATGGCTTTGACATCCTACTCTTCCTCGCCGTATGAAGTGGGTTCCTATGTCTCCCACTTCAGGGAATCTAGGGCATCCTCCAAGCAGTGACTGCTTAAGACAATCTGCTGCCCTGCAGCTTCCTGAATGCCCCCTCCTACCTCCTGGTCAGTTCCCCTTTAGGGTGACAAAGCGGAAAATATAGCAGCTTGCTCTTCTATAAACAGGTTTCCCTGGAAGGACCCCCACTGGGATCCCCCAACCCAAGGAGCCAGCAGTTCTGTCCAGCCCCACCCCACATTAGGGATCTATCTCTAAGAGTACCATGTGCTAGGACTTGTGAGATGGGGCTTCATCTGCCCCACCGATTCTGGCTCTGGCCCTCCTGAGTGAACCCTTCTGGATGTCAATCTGAAGGTCACCCAGGGTTCAGGAGGAGCTGCACCCAGCCAGCTGGGGCTCTGATGTGAGGCTGGGGGAGGGGAGCCATGCAATACATGGTTAGAACAATGGGGGGGAATAATACAGGACTGGAGTCTGGACACAATGAGGGATGGGGGACAGAACCTGGGTGAAGACCAGGACACAGGGGACAGATGCGGTGGTCGCACTGTCTGCTCTTCTGACTTCCCTGGATGTGGCAGACTCGGCTGACAAAGTCATGGTGTTGGCAGTAACCATGAGATGCTTGTCATGCCTCCTGTTATCGGGGATCCCTGTAGAAGTACAACAGATTTTTAAAGATCTCCCCTTCAAGGGCTGTGCCTTATTCTTCTGGAAGATGGATGAAGCACGGCATATGTTAAAAGATTCTAGGCCAGTGCTGACATCCCTGCTCCTGTATACACCAGCCCCCAAAAGAACAAAATTTTGACCCGTGTTTCAACCAAGGCAGCAGTATTATATGCCTAGACAAGCAGATCAGTCTAGGCAAAAACACAAGCAAGGAGGGAGGAGGCCCCAACCATCCACTTCTGCCAACGCTTCATCCAGGCAGCTGCATGTCTCAAAGCAGCCTGTTTGAGTCTCTTCCCAGCTGTTTGTCTCCTATGCAGAAGGAAGGGATGGCGTCCTGTAACATTGCAGTGGCTTTCCAAGTGGATCACCAGCTGTATTGTCATATATTACAAGATCAAAGGCATAATGCCTCGTGAAAAGTTCTGTGCATTCAACCAGAGTGCACACAACCTCCACAGTGGTTGTAAGAAACATCCTTATCATGGATCTCTGAAGGGTGGCAAAATGGTCTTCAGTCCACACTTTTGCTAGATGCAATTATTTACCACATCAAGAGAAGACACGAATTTGAGGAAAGCAGTCCTGCAGTCCCTCGTGCGATGAAATTCCTAGCCCTTCCTCCAGTGGAAACTTGCTTGGAAGACACCTAGTATAATGGGCATATGCAGTAACACAAAGAAAAATGTTTACTCTCCTCTCATAACTGCTGTTCCTTGAGATGGGTTGCATATGTCCATTACACGACCCACCCTCCTTCCCCAATGCCTCAGAGCCTGTCATCTAAGAATCCAGCACGAAGCTTTTGGCATGGAGCATGAAGAACAGCAGGGTTCAGGAGTGGTCTCCCCTGTGGATACTGCTAAGGAAAACTCGCCAACACTGGTGCACAATCCATTCACACACTTAGTATGATGGACATACGCAACACATCTCAAAGAATAACAGCTGTCTGAGGTGAGAAACCATTTTTTCTAGTGAATATGTTTGTTGTAGTCATTCCACTTCTCCCATAATACCATTCTCCCTCTTATATTGCTTTTCTACATATATATTAAACATCTACTATAAGATTTTATGGACCTGTTTTCAAAGGAGACAAATTAAATCAGGTACTCAACTCCCATTGAATTTTGGTGGGAATTGAACTCCTAAATCCCTTGTGCTGCTTTGAAAATCACAGCCTTAGTCATTTTTTAAATAACAATGTGAAATTTAGCTATCTATTCCTCCTCTGACTGACTGACGTTTTGCTTTTGTGGTTCCTGGTAGTTGTAGCTCTATGGTTGCTGTATGGAATCTTGTTTTGTACAGTGGGAGAAAAGGAAGGACAAAAAAAATTATAGTAAATGTACACAAAAGACCAGAGTTCATGGGGGAGACTAGATTTCACGGTCTCTGACCCTTTTTTTATGTCCATGAATTTGGTAGGGCCCTAGTTATATATAATGTAAGATTTGTGCACTTAATTTTCATTATCTACCACATGATTGTAATTATAACAAATATATTGTACCATACGGCAATGTTTAGATATCATTACTACAATAAAACATGCAAAGTGAGTGTTTATTAAGGTGAACTATATCTATTTTGAATAATGTTAATTACAACATTTTAGGACAAAAGTTTGTTTGAATTCAGAATTATAAAACCATTTATAATTACAATTAAAAACTTAAGCTTTGAAAATAAGGTCTTAGAAAATTATTGCAAATTCACAGTCGTAGCTGTTTTAAATGATATTTTATGAATTATATCATATAATGCCAGAGTATAATGCCTTTGAGGAACATTTCTTTTCTCAGAGTTGCATTTGGGAACTGCAACGGTTTGGCTGTTGTGGATTTTATGCAGAAGACAGTATTGCTGAGCATGGGAACCATTGACCTATACGGATCAAGTGATCCATACCAGCGTCAGCCCCGTTCTCCACGCAAAAACAAGCAGTTCTCTGCAGGTAGGAGATAAAACACAGTTGTTTTGAACCTGGCTCATTCTTTGTTTTCTTGCTTGCGGCTTTTTATAGTGCTTTTTGCATGATTATCTGCCAGCCAATGGAATTTATAGAACCATATCAAAGAAATCTGACTGCTCCTTAGGTACCGAAACTTCCTCAAATTCAAAGTGTTATGTACGAAGCTTAATTGTTTGGGATGGTGGTCAGCAAGTAATCTCCCTAGCTGAGTCCCTAAGTAAATATAAGCAGTAGAAAAACTGATTGTCTTAATGCTAGCCAACTCATGATGTGCACAGTCAATATGTTGATTTTTTTTCCAGTTGCCAAATGCTTCAGACAGATAAGTAAGATTTCACTTTAAAGCAACATGTGTCCCCTGCCAAATCACATGCTTTTGTCTTTAAATAAATCTTTATGGTCGAAGGACTAACTAAAGAAACAGATCCAAGGGACATCTTCATTAAGTAGCTAAGCAGCTTAAGACAGGAAGTAGACATTTTTATTCTCCTCCATTGGATATAGTAACTAGAATGCTTGATAGAAGCTTATTAAATCTGTCTGTGCAATTTTTTTTAAATTTTATGTCAAGAAGCATATGGCAGACATCATTAAGTGTTGCATAGTGGAAATAAGTTTCGACCAATATAATTACACTTTGGCTTATGTTTCTGTTAATATAAAATTTCCATTTGTGTCAGAAAATTAGTAAAATGAATACTTTATATTTGTGTAAAATATTTTGTCGATATGTTTCATTTTTACACAATTAAAACAGTCTTATTGACGGACACAGTTATGAAATTTTGAAGTTGGTAACAAAACAATTTGGATGAAAACTTTCAGTGTTTATAATCTAGTCATGAATTTTGAAAAATGTAAATTGTAGGGTACTATTAATTTATGACAACTATATGTTTATCAATATGTCCTACACTAAGGCACCCAGTCATGTTCTCATTGGAATCAGTGGGAATTTTGCCACTGACTTCGGTGGAAGAAAGATTGGACTCTAAATTATTAAGACTTAAATAAACCTCCACGTTCTACTTTTGTCCCTGAAATACTGTTTATCTCATTTTACAAATATCTAACCCCATCAGGTTCAGTTCTCAGCTATGCCAAGTGTAGAGATGATAGAAACTTGCCACACTGATGAGAGCAACTCCTGGTCTGGCTGGGGCCACAGCAGCCCCCCCCCCCCCATAACTTTGCTGCTCTCTTAACCACGCTTCAACCAGACACTGCAGCAACTGCACAGGAGGGGGACTGTGGGGAGCTTTGTGCCACCTGAGGATTCCCTTGTGTGAGGCAGAATCTTTTGCTATTCCTTTAGGGCAACATTCCAGCTGTTTTGTGCAGCTGATAATTGAGCCCATCTTGTATAAATACCTGCTGAATATAACAATCTTTTTTAGACCACTCATAAAAATTATGCATCTGAATATAACCTCAGCTGCTTTCTCACCATCCATCCCACACCCTTTACTTTTCTGGATTATTATTTTCCTTGTTATATCTTCTGACCAGAGGGTAAACATCTGCTGAAATTTCTTCACCTTGGCTGTTCTAGATGCTGGTTATAATATCACATCCTTTCACTTTAGACTGTTTTTTTTCTCTTTTTCCTCTGCCTGCTGCTGATGCTGGTGTACTGGCATGTTCCAAAGACAACTTTTGCATGCGTGGCCTGTCTAACTTTTATCCAGATTTAACGAAACGGATCCGTACTTCCTATCAGAGTAAGTTCTATAAAGGTTAGGCAAACAGCTTTATCACAATCAGAATATGCCTGACTTAAACCCATATGTTTGTGCTCCGTAATGTGTTTCTTTAAACACATTCAGCATGCATGCAAATTTTTAAAATTTTATTTTACAAGAAATGTAAACCATGTTGAGTGCTGACAATTGTTTTCATTACACCAACATTTCAGGTCTGTTTCTGCTGCTAGTGAAGTCAATGACAAAACTCTCATTGACTTACCATGGGGTTGGGCCTTAAAATGGATTATTCAGCAATGTTAACTTCTTGATGATCACTAACATCCATTGTTTTTGTGTTCATTTTAACGTGTATCTACTTACGTGAAGCATCTCTTATTTTGAGAGGGTCCTGCCCCAGTGTAGTTGTAAATAAATTAACTATTCTACTGTTTTAGAACACCAATGTGGTCTATAGAACTAAGCAGTGGCGTGGGAGCCAAGAATACGAAGTTCTGAGCCTGGCTCTGTACTTGGCTTACTGTGTGGCTCTGGACAAATGAGCCCATCTCTCTGAGCCTTGGTTTCCACGTGTGTAAAATAGGTATTATAATACTTACGTATCTCAAAAGAGGGTTGTGACGATTAATTAGTTAATATTTATAATATGCTTTCAAGATGTAAAGTGGAGTATAAATTCTAATTACAGTTTTATACACAGTGTGTGATGCACTGGGCTATAATTCATTTTGCAAAAATGACTTATGAGGCCCTAAAGTGTGCCGCATAAGGTACATCTCCTTTTCAAGCTGGAGGTGTAATTTCCATCTTAAGGAGACATACCCACTCTAGTTCTGATTGAGTTAGCATGCTAAAAATAGAACGTAGCCGCCACCATGCGAGCGTCAGGAGGTGCTAGCCACCCTGAATACACATCTAGCGTCTTGGACAGGTACATACTCAAGGCAGCTGCTTGCATCGCCATGGCTACACTCTGTTTTTAGCTCTCTGGCTCAATCACAACTGGCATGGATATGTTTTCCCTGGCGCTGGAAGTTACACCTTCCAGTTCAAAGTGTGAACGTACCCTTAATGAACTGGTCTCCAGGATGCCTCTTGCTCAACTCTTTTTAAACCAGTTTTCATAGAAGAATTGGATAGGCCAATTAAGCTAAGTATTCAAGGAGGGCAAGATAACTAATGGGGAACAGTGGCTTGATAGCCCACTGCAAAGTATTTGTACATAATGCCATTAAAATGAGGTTCTGTGCTTACACTAGATGATCTGTTCCCTTTCTCCATGCTGATTGCTCTTCACCTGCTGTCCACACAATTCCAGTCTACAATATTTAGCCCATCCATACCAATGGATTTGGTACTGAAAGTGGGTAAAATGTTTGAAGCTTTAAAAATATGAACCATTTGTTCACTAAATGTGAGACCAGTCATAAATCTGGTAACTCGTTTAAAGGAATGTGATTTGTGAGAGGAATAACACCTATGACATAGAATGTTTTAAAACATAATTGCCCAATTCCTGCTAATTTTACTTCATCCATAACTGGAAGATGGAGAAACAAACTGCTACCACAATTTTTTCAAAGTATGTATTGTATGCTTTCCAGCTTCAATACCTAAATCAGAAAAGACCTCCCTAAAATCTCCCTAGACTTATCCTAACTAAAGCATAGGCATCTAATCCTTGCACTTTGACTGGTCACTCGGGTATCTGGCTGAAAGCTCCCTCCATCATCTGCCTTCTCCATTTCCTCGGGAATTTTATTTTGTTCATTGTTTAACATTTTTATTGCAGTATGTGTTGTACAAACATCATAAATGACAATCCCTGGCCCAAAATTACTTACAGCCTAAAAGACAAGACATAACAGGTGGGTGAAACAAAGAAGTGGGCAAGGATTGGGAGGGATAGATGGTGTCACAAAGAAATATAATAGAGCACACCAATTCTTAGCTGATCAGTAGTAATGATCACAGCTTACCACTTCCCTAGCTAATCTCAGGTTCTACTTTACAGTACACCTTACAGAAGAGGTGAGTTTTCAGGAGCATATGGCAGTAGCTTTACAGATTCTGACTGGAAGTTTTCCCTACTCATAAGTGGTGGCAAAAGAGAAAGCACAAAAGTGCTTGTTGGAGAAGCAGAGAATTGGGAAATTGAGGCTAGCATTATTGGCAGAGCACAGGTGGGAGTCAACCTTGTGATAAGCTAGGTAGGTTGAGGCCTGAACAGTGGAGAGCTTTGTGAGGACAAGGAGAGCTAATGGAAGTACTTAAAGAGGGTATTGACATAGTCAGAATGAACCAAGAAGCTGATCTTAGAAGCAGTGATTCGAGTGGATTTGAGGAAGGCAAGCTTGCAGGCATTGAGGCCAGAAAGGAGGAGATTACAGTAGTCAAGGAGCATGATGATCTGTGTTGGAGAAGAGTTTTGGCAGAGAGGAGAGAGAAGAATGGTTGGATTCTTGGAAGAGATGTGCATCAAGAAGGGTCCAGATTTATATGCACCCTGGTCTGAAAATCCATGAGGAGATCCAGAAAGACATAGATTTTAGTTTGGATGGAGACAAGTCCAGAGTGGAGAGGCAAATTTGTGAGTCAGCAGCATAAAGATGGTATTCAAAATCATGTTTGCAGATTAAATTGCACCCAGAGACAGGGTATAGAGGGAGAAGTGGAAGGGGCCAAGGTAGCAGCCTTCAGTGACCCCCACCAAGAAGATGACCCACCAAGAAGGACACTGAAGGAGATATCCAAGAGGTCAGAGAAAAACCAGGAGAGGACAGAGTCACAGAAACCTAGCGATAACAGGATTTCAAAAGGTCGGCATTGTCAAAGGCAGCTGATAAGTCAAGGAGGATGAGGGTGGAGTAGCTGCCTTCATACTTGGCCAAGGAGAGGTCATTAGAGAGCTTGATGAGTGCCATTTCAGTGGACTGTAGGGGGTGGAAGCCAGATTGAAAGGCACCTAGAATGGACTTGTAGAAGAGGAATTTCAGACAGCCATTGTAGATAGCACAGTCAGTGGGTTTGGAGATGAAGGGACATGGGGTGATATATTTGAAGGGGAAGTGGAATCAAGTCTGGGCTCTTTTTATAGAGAGACCAAAACATATCTATATAGTATGTGGAAGGAAACTGAGGAGAGTAAGAGGTTGAGGAGAAGAGTGAGGACTGGTTTGAGGGTGATTTTGACTCTCTGCTTCCAACCCATTGTGTTTTCATTGCAACTGCTGACAGCCACGTTCCTTTGTAATGAGTGTCACTGTTTCAGAGTAACTACATCTGTTCCCCTTCCATGGTTTACTCCAGGAGTGCCCAGTCAGGTCTCTGAGCAAGGACCTTGTCCCACTCCCTTCTGACTGGGAGTTTTAAGGCTGCACAGCCCCCTGCCATACACAGTGATATCCCCAGTAAGCCAGTCTGCCTAATGGCATTTGCTTTCTCTCCGAAGGCTATGAACAGTGCGCACTGCCAGCAGTTACAGAGAAAACATAATAAAAACAATAAACAGATTTAAACATACACTAAACATACCAGGAGTCACCAACCTGTTTGATGGGGCCCTAGTAGGCCATAGTCTTTTGCAAGGGTTTGGTCCCCCTTGGACAGAAGGTCCTGTTCATTTGCTGTATCAGACAGAAGGTCCCAAGTGAGTTTAAATGCAGTCAAAAGCCCATTCTTTGTCTGTTGGTCTCTGGAAAATCCAGTTTAAAGTAGTATATTCAAGCCTCTCCAGGGGTGGTACCTATCTAGAGATGTTTACAACCCAGGTGACTCACCTTACTCCCCCCCTCCCCACACACACACACACACACACACACACACACACACACTGATTTTGGTTTCTGCAGGAGTTGTGGTAATCCTCTGCCCTGGAGTTGCATACAATCCCTGGTCCATAGCGATACATGGACTTAATACAATATGGCCCCAAAGATTCTGCAGTATCTGTCGCAATGAGGATGTGTACCAAACCTAATACGACAACCAGGTTTTCCACTGACAATGCATAGTATTTCCTAACTGAGTTCAAATTGTGCCTATCACTAGCTGCCTCTAGATACAGGGACATAAATATAAAACACATGCATTAACCCAAAGTAAAGTGACACAGTCTCAGCAATAGAATATCAGAGAACTTACCAAACGGCAAGAGAAATCCAGTCTCTTTTAGTCCATCTTATAAGACAAAAGCCTGAGAAAATAGACAGGCTTTGCAAAGTGTCCAGAAGCTCAACAGACTAGAGTGCCTTTGATCCACTGGAAAAAGCAAGTTTCAGAATCAGGGACGTTTCACTGAGAACTCTAAGTACTCAGCCTCCAGACATATCAATTTAGAGACCATCAGCAAGTGTCTCAACAAAAAGAAAAAAGGATTGAAGACCTAAATTTTATGGGTCATTACAGAATGATAATCAACCCCTTGAATTGCACGTGGAAATAATACCCCCTCCTCACCATATAATTATGTTGTGAAAATAAATCAATGTTCGTGAAACACCCAGATATTAGAGTGATAAGAACCATATAAAAGCCCATCAGGAAATTAATAATGTTGTCTTCTGAGCGCAATTTGAATAGTGTGCAGTAAATCAGACCTGGGGCTGCATGTTGAACAACCAGGAGAAAACTAAATATTGAATGGATTATCATTAAGTGAACACCAGCCTTTCTGTGCACTAAAAGAGGCAGGGTCCTGTGGGAAAAATAGTGTAGGATCATGTAATTAGAGCCTGTATAGAATTATAGAACTGGAACTAGAACTGGAATCTCCATCTCTGGAGATATTTAAGAATAGATTAGATAAATGTCTATCAGGGATGGTCTAGACAGTATTTGGTCCTGCCATGAGGGCAGGGGACTGGACTCGATGACCTCTCGAGGTCCCTTCCAGTCCTAGCGTCTATGAATCTATGAAGGGACCTCAAGAGGTCATCGAGTCCAGTCCTCTGCACTCCAGGCAGGACTAAGTATTATCTAGACCATCCCCGACAGGTGTTTGTCCAACCTGCTCTTAAAAATCTCCAATAAGGGAGATTCCACCACCTCCCTGGGCAATTTATTCCAGTGCTTAACCATTCTGACAGTTAGGAAGTTTTTCCTAATGTCCAACCTAAACCTCCCTTGCTGCAATTTAAGCCCATTGTTTCTTGTTCTATACTCAGAGATTAAGAAACACAATTTTTCTCCCTTCTCCTTGTTAACAACCTTTTATGTACTTGAAAACTGTTATCAGATCCCCTCTCAGTCTTCTCTTCTCCAGACTAAACAAACCCAATTTTTTCAATCTTCCCTCATAGGTCATGTTTTCTAGACCTTTAATCATTTTTGTTGCTCTTCTCTGGGCTTTCTCCAATTTGTCCGCATCTTTCCTGAAATGTGGCAAGTGTGTCATCCCTTTCCTTCCCTTTCCTTTTGAAAAGGGATACCTTTCCTTAAGATTCAGGTGCAGTTTACAACTTACGACTTAATCATCAGTGGCTATTAACTTTAGATAACCTTGCTCTGGTATATTTTTTGTGTGTGTAATATGTCAGTTAACTTCTCAGTAATTTATCCATTCACACCTTTTTTACCTAATATCAATTTTATAGTGGAAGGATATGCACCATCTTAACACTGAATTACTTTGTACATCAGGCATACACTGTTAAATAAGTCATGAGTATAAAACTTAGGTAAAAATGTTAAAAGTCCTTTCATTTTCCCACTGAAACAAGTAAATACTACTATTATTCCTGGATATCAAAATGCATATAGTATTCCATAAATCAGGAGAATATTTACATTTGCACAGATAAGAACTCAAGGAGTTACCTAACTCTGCACTTTATGCTTATTCATTACAGTATATTTACAAGATTACCTCTTATTTCATAAATACAGTACAATATAGAATATTTCTACATTAAATACAAAGGCATCATCTTGTAATTATTTTCAATTGTTATACTTTACATTAATTTTAGTGCCATAACAGTCAGTATGTCTTTATTGACATAGAATAAAATTTTCAAAAGCACCTAAATGCTTTTCTTTTCTCCTAAATTATTTAGGAGCCAATGTCCCATTTAAAATCATTGGATTTTGCTTCTTAAATAACTTAGGCATTTTTAAAAATTCTACTCAGACTTTTTTCTGTAATAAGTTCTTTTCTCCCTAAGGTATATATTTTAATGATTTTTGTTTTCCCCTGTGTATTCTACATTTTCTTTTCAACCACCAGTAAAATCTTCCTTTGGTGCAATTCAGAGCATGAGCAAGTTAATGACAAAGCTAAAATATCTGTTACTCTAGATTATCTGTATATGCTAGCAAATGTTAACTGTTCCTCTATTTTATAATTAATATATTGCTGTTTGTGTAAGAACAATATCCAGTGTAATTAATATACTGTTACAAGATCAACATCCGAAGAAGTGAGGTTTTTACTCACGAAAGCTTATGCCCAAATAAATCTGTTAGTCTTTAAGGTGCCACCAGACTCTTTGTTGTTTTTGTAGATACAGACTAACACGGCTACCCCCTGATATGTTACAAGATGCTATACATGTGTGCCTAATATGAATAATCGTACACTGAAACATTATAAAGTTTTAAATATATTCAAATATATTAAATTTTAAAGTATATTAACACCATATCATAATGTCTACACATCAGCGAGAAAAGGTAGAGTTTTTATTTTTTAAGAAGAAAAGCATTTTTAAAAGGAGCTTTGCTCTTCCAGGTCTTTCAACAAAGTGGTAATAATATGGAATGATTTGACTAGACAACATTGTTTCACACACCTTAGGAAGCCCACAGGAGGGAATCCTGCTCTGGGACTCAGGAGCTACGCAGCTGAGGAAGGTGGAAAGCACCTTTCCCAGCTGCATAACTCCTAAGGTCCATCAGAGTGGGCCTCTCTCTAGCAAAACTTACAAAGTGCACATCAGCTAATCCTAGCCCCTTCAAACTTTCAAGAAACTCTTTGGGGAAGGAAGCCTCTTTTTGTTATATGTTTGTACAATGCCTAGCACAGTGGGACAGAGACCTCTAAGTGCTACCGCAATACATATGATAAATAATAATTAGCTGTTAGCCATGTATGTAAACACAGCACAAACTTTCACTCATCCTTAGCAATATGCAGTACAGACAAAAAATATTATACACAATGTACTGTGCATACATACTGTGTTAGTTTCACAAGGTCATAACTTGGTAAAATCAAAATTACTTAAAACATTAAAAAGCACATCTTCTCAAAGATGGAGGGACGGAAGGGTTTTTTTTCATTCTACTTGAACTCAACATTTGCTGAATAATTTCTTCTCAATCAAGTTTTCCAAAAATTTCAGCTTTGGGCAGAGATTAAGCCTAGGAAATTTCTATGTGAAAATTAAAAATTTCAGAAAAAGTTCTCAGCAACTGAAATCAGGACCTTAGTTTGGAACAGAAATGCAACCTTGATTGTAGTGGTCACTGCTATTCCTTCTATAATGTAATTTTAGTGTCTATCCTCCTGAGATTTCCTGAAGAAAGGTGGTTCAGAGAGCAGTGGCAAGGAAGACTAAGTGCAAAGACAAATTCTCATAGGAAGAGACTTTAAATTTTTTTAACTGTTAACTTTAAAAAGGAGGCAAAAAGAGAGGGGACATGATAATATATATGTAAAAGATAATGAATGGTATAGAGAAAGCAGAACAGAAGAACAAGGGAATACTCAATAAAACTGAAAGGTAGCAAATTCAAAACCGATAAAAGGAAATACTTTTTCAATCAGTATATAATTAGACTGTGGAACTCATTGCCACATGATGTAATGAAGTCAAGAATTTACTAGAATTCAAAGAACGTTTGGATCATTGTATCAGAGTTATAATAGTTAATGCAAAAAGGAATTTGGAAGCAAAAAAATCTCATGCTTCAGTACTTCAACCAGTCGCTAACCAGTGAAGATTAGAATAAGACCTTCATGCAGAGCAAATTAACCCACAGCTGTCTACTATAGGATTTTTTGCATCTTCTTCTGAAGCATCTGGTGCTGGTAATTGTCAGAGACAAGATTCTGGACTGGATGGCCCATGGGTCTGATCCATTATGGCAATTCTTATGTTTCTGTATTATAGAACACTATACTTGTTGTAGTAGGTTAGCACAATAGGGATAAAGATAAGGGAATTGTTACAATCTAATTGTATTTGCTTTTTAGGTTTTTCAGAATGGTAACGTATATTAATGTGTTTTGGTGTGTTTCCTTTATTTTTAGTGACTGTATTGTTTACACTGACATTGACTTTCATATAAAATGTGTTATACTCAGTAACAAAATCTCATGTTGATATGTCATCAACTGTACAAGATTTAGAAAACTTACCATAAACACAAGTGAATCACAATTGAATGATATTGTTATTGTCAAAAGGCTTTTATGGGAATTTTTACTTTTACTTATCTAAAGCCTGTTGGAGTAGATGTAAACCATTCTCTGAATTATGTCTCTTAAAGGCCTTTAATAAATCTGATGTTACTAAGCAACTGCAAGTGTTGTATGTTAGTGTCACAGTAACAGGGCTAACTGCATCTCTGTCCCCTTCCTGGTTTCTCTGAGCACACATCCTCATGTGTTTGGCCTCATGCTTTTACATCTCTTCTGGCAGAATTTTGCAAATCTCCCACTCTTAGGCCTGGTCTATACTGGGGGGCGGGGGGAAATCGATCTAAGTTACGCAACTTCAGCTATGTGAATAACGTAGCTGAAGTCGACATACTTAGATCTACTTACCACGGTGTCTTCACTACAGTGGGTTGACTGCTGCCACTCCCCTGTCGACTCTGCCTGCACCTCTCGCGGAGCTGGAGTACGGGAGTCGAGGGAAGAGCGCTCGGGGATCGATTTATTGTGTTTAGACTAGACGCAATAAATTGATCCCCACTGGATCGATTTCTGCCTGCCGATCCGGTCGGTAGTGAAGACATACCCTTATATAGGGCCCTGGACTGCAGTACCCTGTATATCCACCAATTTTACCATGCAGGTCTGTCTGCATTCAAGCACCTGCAGTTCTTTCTTTTGAGAACTATGATCCGTGGTACATAATGACCAAACAGCCTCCTTAAAAACCAAAGCATTGCTTATTTTGTTGTAAGAACAAAGCTTTTTGAGAAAAAGGATTTTGAAGCAACAGTCTAAGCAATTGTCTATATTAGCTAGAATCCTGCCATCCTGTGATGGAGACATGAGCAGGCCTAGCTTCTCCTGATACCCCCTGTGTTTGTGGGCTTTGAACCTTCAGGTCAAAATCAGTCCTTAGCAGGAGACAGAGGCAAACTCATCAGAGCTAATAGTTCTAGCATTGTCCCTTAACCACTGTTAAGTGTTTACTAAGGTGGCTATCTTAAGCCATTCTTTTCCTTCCTGCCTGTATTCCCATACAGCCCTCTAATAAATTAACCCAATAGATTCATACAGCAAACATCCCAATAATCAGGCTAACGTACAATATTCATAAATTATCTAAAAGCAGCTCCACATCTGTCACAGTTAGATCCTGTTCAAGTATATCGACTAGGGCCATAGCTTATTAAGTTGCAAAAATATCTTTGATTTGAAGTTAACTGGAGCTGCAGGTGTTCAGCACTTCTGAAAATCCGACCAATTTTATTTAGGAATGTAATTATGGATGTAGGACCGCAGCATCAGTCACTCAGGTTTGAAAAGGTTGGCCATAATTCTTATGAAAATCACCTAGTCAGGCTTGAACACATATTCATAACCGGTATCTGATTCTGAGTGGGTGCAAACAATACAGGTTATAGGTTTCATATAAAATCAGATGCCTACGTTTGATCATACTTCCATAATTAATTGCACCCAGAGTTGATTGAAAGTGAAAAATTAGAGGCAGTGCTCAGGTTCTTTGATCCTAAACACTAAGATCTTGATAGTGACATTCCCCTGTGCAAGAGTTGAACACAATTGTAGTCCTAGCATTACTAGGTTGATTTAGATTGGATTTTTTAAAAATTCTCCCTTCATTGTTCTAGTACGGGAATAGCTCCACCAGTGATAGCAGCTCTGGAAAACAAGACCCTGTATTTTTGACTCAGTGTCTATCCCTGTTCAGAACAGATCTAGATTATGTAGTAGTAAAAATACCAGCAGCCAGCCCACGCTAGCATTCCCACTGTTAGCACCAGAGGGGTCACACATCAGTGATACAGATATGGTGGGAAATTTTACAGCAAATCTTGAGTATAAACAGCTTTCTATAGACTAGGGCCTCAGATGGGGAGAGTCCATAGCTCTGTGCAAATGGGAGTGAATACTCTGTTGCAAAAGGTATTGTGCCTGTTTGAAGCACAATGCCCCAGAAGTCCCAATGGGAAGTCGTAACACTGCATTGTCCACACTGCAGTGTGTGGCTTACAGTCACAACTAAATCCCTAAACAGTGTCCATGTGTGTTTAAAACAAATGTATAAACTATCTTGCATCATAAACATTTACTGTTACTTTCAGATAGCATTACCATCATCTTTACATCTAATTCTCAAAAGTAACCATCATGTGTGAATAAATCTAAAGAACCTGATATTTAAATGATTGGGCTATTTTTTGTTTTGTCACTCCTACTCAATTTCCTCTTCTTTCTGTGTCACTATTTCTTTCCAACCTGAGGGTACATCTACACTACAGGGGGGAGTCGATTTAAGATACGCAAATTCAGCTACGTGAATAGCGTAGCTGAATTCGACGTATTGCAGCCGACTTACCCCGCTGTGAGGACGGCGGCAAAATCGACTTCTGCGGCTTTCTGTCGACGGCGCTTACTCCCACCTCCGCTGGTGGAGTAAGAGCGTTGATTCGGGGATCGATTGTCGCGTCCCGACGGGACGCGATAAATCGATCCCCGAGAGGTCGATTTCTACCCGCCGATTCAGGCGGGTAGTGGAGACCTAGCCTGAGTGGTTATTTTTCTTTCCTCAGAAGTTGAAAATATGCAGAATTATTTTCATATCAATTTTACAAGGCTGAGTAGAATTGAGCCATACCACAACCATTTAACTTTCAAGCTTTCTTTACATGATCTCATTTATGATGTGAAGTCAGCCAAGAAAGTTGAAGTGTACCCTGTTAGATTTTAACTTAACTTTTTAACTCAATTTTTTTCAGGCCTGACTGAACTCACTGACAGTCCAGTTTCCCTGGAGCTAGAGCGTTGCAAGTCTCCCACTTCAGGTAAAGGTGATTGGCATCTCTTCCTGCTATCTATATGAACCATTCATATCATGCATCTCTGTGTTTCATTAATCCCTAGGAAGTGAAGTACATAGTCATTTACATTTATAAACAGCAGATTTTGTTTAAGAGGGGAGAGCTTGCTACATATCAAGGCATGATGCTAAGACAGTACATTTAAATTAAAAGGTAAATTGAGAATGGTGTATGGGTAGGGGAAAGACGGATGAAATCATTTGAACTGACAGTTTCTTGAAGCACAATATTCCTGTATTTCACATTGACTCTCTCAATTTTTTTGTTAGAGAATAATTCTTCAGATCATTAGAGAAGGCTTTCTAACTGGTCTTTTTAAGTGATGTTTTCAAAATAGGGTGACTCTGTGTTTTTTTTTTATTATATAATCATTTGAAATGTTGACAGAACAAGGAGCAATGGTCTCAAGTTGCAGTGGGGGAGGTTTAGGTTGGATATTAGGAAAAACTTTTTCACTAGGAGGGTGGTGAAGCACTGGAATGGGTTACCTAGGGAGGTGGTGGAATCTTCTTCCTTAGAGGTTTTTAAGGTCAGGCTTGACAAAGCCCTGGCCGGGATGATTTAGTGGGGATTGGTCTTGCTTTGAGCAGGGGGTTGAACTAGATGACCTCTTGAGGTCCCTTCCAACTCTTTCTATGAATCTATGATGTGTAGATGGTAAATGTTAACTCTTGGAAGTAGCTGATGTCTAAAGAGCTTCTAGAATTTTGTTATGGAAACATAATATCAAAGAAAGCTCAATCACACCAGCCTCCATCTCTGCAAACCATGGGTTGTCTACCAATTTGCTCCTGAGGGTAAAATCCTGGCCTCATAGAAATTAGTGGCAAAACTGGCCCGGGAGTGGAAGTGTCACAGTTCAGCTCAATTTCCCCTCAGTGGTTCAGCAAGGGCACTCACTTTCAGCTTCCTGCTCCCCAGCCATTGCCTTTCCGGGTGGAGTCCCGCATCTCTCTCACTTTTGACTGGGGTATTTCCAGGCTGCTCCATTTCCTGCTTTCCATGTGTCTTTCCCAGCATATACATGTTGCCCAATAACACCTGCTTGCTTGCTTTCAGAGACAATTAGCAGGTGCAACTGGTACAGTTATAAATACCACACAGTTCTTTCTATACAAGCCTATTTTAGTCTTAAGGTAAAAGCATTACAGAGAAAATGGTAAAAACAAGAAAAGGACCTACTCACATGCTAATAAGTTTACCAGAGTTAACCCCAATCCTAACATGGATTCTAGCAGGCTCAGTCCTTCCGACCCTACCCTAAGGATTGGGGACCTCCCTAGACCAGGGCTGCTGGCCTTGAACCAGTTTAAAACCAGGCTATTTATCCAAAACCTCGTTCTATGTCTGAGAGTCCCTAGAGAATCCAGTTTGAACTAGTATATACGTACCTTTCCAAGGGGGTGGCTTCTCTGGAGATGTTACAACCTGTGTGAATTTGCCTAACCACGCCCTGCTTTTCTCCTGTTTATCCTTCCCATGGAAATATGAAAAATTCCGCAGTATCATATACACAATTGCATTTTTAATTCAGTGAACTCAAAAGACATTGAAACTAATTCCATAAGGTTTAACTTAATTCATTAAAATTCATTCAGGATATTGCTGTAAATTGTCAGTCTGTCAAGCAAGTTCAGCTCTTTCCCTAGGAACTTCCTTTGTAATTGTGAAGTCAGTGTTGATCTGTCCCAGCATGGGCTCACTGTCTTAAAGGAGCATTGCCTAGCACTGTCTTCTAGTAGCTGGTCCTTTATATTTGGTGGAGAGAAGCAGCTACAGCCCTAAGGTGGCCATTTTGCCTCTGGTGCTGCAAACAGCAACTCCTTTCCATCCATTTGGTAAGTATTTTTAGCTACTATCCTATTTTCCCTTTCTCTTATTCATGAGGAGGTAAACATCCACAAACATACTCTTCAAATCTTCAGCCTTTGGCTCCCATATTTTATTAAACTTTAAAGGGACATGGTCACTCCAAATCTGGCCCGGCAATTAGTATGTTACAAAACCTAAGACCAATATAAATGTTTCAATGACATTTTAAAAACTGCAACAGAATTAGTTATTTTTAAAAAAGAAACAGTCTCTGTAGTATTTTTAACCTAAACTTTGCAGATCTGAAAACATGAAAGTGAAACTGGATAGAACAGTATTGCTAGCCCCAAGAATTCAAAATCATGAGTTAGGCCCCAAAAATTAGTGAAATTGGCTTAAAAATAACAAATTTGGGATTCTTTTTATTTACCTTCTGGTTTTTGAGCCAGTGGGGTCTGCATTTTCAAACTTTTTCTCTGAGGGCTAGAAATTTACTTTCTCTTTTCAATATAAGCTGAGATTCTCACGTAGGCCCCAACTTTGCAAATCCTTATGCATGTGCTTAACTCTTGTAGGGGTGAGGTGCCATTGGGCCTACTCATGGTAGTAAAGTTAAGTGCATATTTTTCTAATACTGTCCGAAACTATTTGCTTTAGATCAGTTGATTTCCAGTTATTTTGCACTGGAGCTTACATTTGTTCTGCTGTTTGTCTTTTTGGGAAGCAGTCGTCAGGGTAAACCATGACTGTTTTATGTGTGTTACCTATCTTAGTTCTTCTAAGCACACCAATATTTATTGTATTTATGTCTTTGAAATGTAAAACTTAGGGCTTGTCTTCACTACCCGCCTGGATCGGCGGGTAGAAATCGATCTCTCGGGGATCGAATTATCGCGTCTCATCGGGACGCAACAATCGATCCCAGAATCGACGCGCGTACTCACCAGCCCAGGTAGGAATAAGCGCCATCGACAGGGGAGCTGTGGCGGTCGATTTGCGCCGTCCTCACAGCGGGGTAAGTCGGATCGGATACGTCAAATTCAGCTATGCTATTCATGTAGCTGAATTTGCGTATCTTAAATCGATCTCCCGCCCCCAGTGTAGACCCAGCCTAAGTCACCAGCTGAAATTTTATTGGCAGTGGCTGTCATTCAAAAATACCTCTGGTTTAAAATAAAATGTTTTTTTCATATGAGCCTATTTAATATGTCAGAAAGGGTAATGGATTTGCAAAATGCAAAGATGGTTGTGCTTCAGCATATCAGCTGCAATAGGGGGCAAGTCCGAGGCCCCTCACAATTGGAGTAACTAAACTATGAAAATGGGATTTCCAGGATACTTATGAGTGGAAAGCCGCAAGAACCACTGAGTAGCTTAATGTAGCCTCAGGGCTTCAGTAACCCTTGTAGCTATTGGTCCTTGCTTTTCTTGAGGAGATGACTGGTGAATCTGCATTGTTATGGATTCACTAGCCACAATCCTGCTAATCCCTTTGATCCCCAAAGTGTTCATTTGACGTGGCACACAAGGAACCCATGGAACTAGGCTCCATAGCAGTCTCTGCACAGTCCTCTGATGTCCACCCTCCCTACTTGTGCAAGCAAACCACCATCCACTCCACAGAAGAGACAGTAGGACTTGGTCCTCCGCAAATATATCAGAATCAGAAAATAGATTCGGAGGGCCAGAGTCACTTTCACTGATGCAAGAGGGTGCAAATTTCTCTCCTTGGGCACACTGGGCGACGCCCTGTTTCACCTCCAGAACAGAGCATTGTGGCTGGATTCTGTCAGGAATCCAGGGACCTTTCAGTTGCAGTCAGGCCTCCATAAGAACTCTACATATGGGGGCTGCTTGGATAAATCATCACATATCCTGCCCTGCCCTGCCCTGCCCTGCCCCGCCCCACTCCTGGTTTGATCCTATCCAGTGGTTTGGCTGCATTGGCTAACTCCAGGTTCCCCTGAAAAATGGTATTTGCAGCATCAAACCCTGTTCCTTGTGGATTTTGTACTTCTGCCCCTTGGTACCGATAGTGTAAGATCAGGCCTATTAAATATTTAATCCAGGAACACTCAAGAATTCCATACAATTATCTGTTTATACCCCTATTTTTCCACCACCATTTGTCATTTGAGTTGAGTCACTGATGACTCTACTTGTAGAGCCCGTGCTGTGAATATTAGAACCCTGAGTTAATGATGCAGCTCTGATGGAATACTTATTTTAAACATGATGACAGTGTCCTAGTTACAGTACAAATCCAACCTGTTCCAGCAGGCAATCATTTAAACCTCTTACCAGGGGTTATCTTTTTACTTAGCCCTGTTGTATGATTTTAGAGGCCACGGGGATGCAGTGAATAAAACTGGAAAATCAAAAGGCCATCCTGAATCCCCTTTGGACTTAGAACATGGAATTACATGGCTTGAGGGAAAGATTTCTCAAACTCAGTATGCCACATACTGTCTTTTGAGTAAGGGAAAACAATTCCAGCCCACACTTTGATGGGGTTTGGCAGGAGACATGGAGAACAGTCTTTTTGCTGGTATGCCCGTGGAATTTGATTAGCATTTAAATGCTAGTGTTGGATTCATGATACCATAGATATATGGGAAATGAACTTCAACAAAACAATTTGGAAAATTCTATTTGTATGTGGATACCTGGGCTGTGGCAGATTGCACAAAAAGTTTTCTTTTAATGGAAACATAAATTAGGAAAAATTGCAGAATGTAAACAGTTCTCTTTTTAAATGTGTCTCTCATGATGACAGTATGGTTTACCATACAGTGACATTTGATTGATTTATTGCCTGTTTAAAAATCTCAGACAGTGGAAAGAAATATGTTGATTGATGTTTTGAGCTCACTCTTTGTGGGTGTTATTATGATGCCTTATTTTAACTCAGGAGTGCAAGATTGAATGAAGAAAGCCAAATTACATTTTTATTTATCATCTGTGATTTGGAGTTCAAAAGTTAAGTCTGTATACTACCTTCATTCTACCATTGGAACTGTGAGTGCTCAGTATCACTGTGAAAAAACAGGCCATAAACTCTGAGGCTTCACATGAAACTTTTATGCCATGAATAAAGTAAACAGGGCTCTACAAAAGCCCATACATAACACATTTTAGGATCAGTGCCTTATTTAGTAAACTTACTGTTTTTCACCATACCTCATTAAGAAAAATTGATTCAGGAACTTTTAGGAACAGATATTTCTGTCCCTTGTTTATTTGGCTATTTGTACACTAAGTTATAGCAATTAGACATGCAATTGAGAGCACATACTGTGAGCACAAAAATCTGTCCTTTACGTATAGGCTTAGAAGGATTAGATTTTTATTGGTAATGTTGGTATACATCGATTTCACTGTGTACACACACACACACTGACAAAAAACTTTTCAGTATATAATTGAAATTTACAGATAGGCAAAGTAAGAAAAATGCTGCTTGAGAACTTAGAGTTCGATTTAAGGCTATTTACTTTGTATGTTTTGACATGTGATGTTGACAATTTGTGTTTCAATGGTTATAAAATTTTAACATTTTGAATCTCAGTATCTACGGTAATTAAATAATTATTGTCTGACATGTATATTCTGAATCCCATAATTTTCCACCAAGGTAAACATTTAAATCAATAAAAATCAAATAAAATGCTTAAGAGTAAGCATCAATATTATCCATCAAACTTGCAATAAATTAAAAATCAAATTCTGCCAGACCTATTTAAGTGTCATCATTAGGTGTGTGACGGAGCAGAGAAACTGGTGCCTTGCACAGCAGAAATTAAAGAAAACCTGTGGGTTCAGCTAGCCCCACCCACTATACCTGCAGCCAATGCCAGCCTGGGATTTGGTTCAAATTAAAAATAAAACTCTTGTGGCAGAGACCAAGCAAGGAAACTATCAGAGCAAATATAGGCAATATAGCTCTGATTTGAACATAGAAAAGAGTGGCATGCATTTCTGAAAACAAAAATGAATTATGAAATTAAAATAAAAGTCCTGCATTGGAAAAACAATCTTCTAAGTACTCAATAAATGACTTCCTAAGGCATTTTGTCCAAATCCAGAATCCCTTTGACTGCTATAAGGCATGCTACATTTGAATTCCTCTGTGGTGCTCATGGCTTAAAATGTTGTTTGTGTTGAAGTGATATTGAAGGAAAAGTTTCTGAACAGAAGCAAAATGAGAGATTCTTAATTGCAACATTTTTCAGGTACTCTCTCATTAAAGTACACATAATTAAGTTTTCAGCAAATGAAATAAACTCAATATAGTGTTTTGATTTCTAGAAAATACTAACTTTTATCTTAAAGCTAATGTATTTCATTTCTATGCACTCTGTCCCCTCATCTATAATATATACTGTAATGTGTGCTGCCTCCATCATATATGCAATAAGCCCTCTCCTTTACAATTGATGTCTTAAGGTATGATGTCATCAGAACCCATTGACTCAGTAGCACCCTCTTATTAAATTGATTTCCAGTTATTAAAATACTTTTATGCAGTGCTACATCACCAGCCTTTGCAATATTTGCCTTAATCTCATTTGCTTTTTTGGTATGCCAGTCATGGTAAGGTAAGATATTGCAATACACAGCAAAGACTTTGTAAAGGACCATTCACTTCTCTGCAGCTGGAATACTGGCTTTTCCAGTGCTTCTGTCTTCAGATTAATTTATTTTGCTGAATGATGCTAGGCAAACACCATTTCTGAAGACATTTGAACACCATTTCAGCCTTTCTACGCTGATACAAAATGTGCAACATGATTTTAAGCGGAAGATGGCATGTTGTTCTCCCTCGTTCCTTTTTCTTTCTTAATTATTAACAACTGCCTTTCTCCTTTTTCTGTTGTTTCAGTTAAAGGATCAAGAAAGTTAAGTCTGCCAACAGATCTTAAGACTGATCTTGGTACGGTAGGCGAAAGCCGACAGTTTTAAGTTTCCTTACATTCATTTGGCAAAACATTTTTACCAACTGATCCATAAGGTAGCACGATAACCTTTGAAGGCTTTGTTTGAAAAGGCTTTCTTAAAAACCACCTATTAACCCATACAGTTCTGTTGGCAGCATTCAGCATTTTGCTTGTTTAACACTCATTTTTCATGTGATTACATTTTGCAAATCATTGCACACTTGAGTGTGTAATTTTTTATAATGAAATGACTTCAGACTTTTGGAAAAATTTGAACCATTCTGATTGGTTGTCAGCAATGCTTATCTGTGTCTGTAACAGTGCATGCAGTAGTGTATTTTCCTAATTGTATGTATACATTCCATTACATAACAGTGATGAGACACTTAGGCTTATGTATTTTATAGTGTCTGTTGCTCTTCTCAGCTGTCAGGTCAGGTTTCGGCCATTTGTGTCTCAGAACACCACTTGAAACTATAATAAGCTCTTAAATGCACTGCTTGTTGTGTCTTATTCTTCAATTATCTTCTTTAATTATTTTAGTGAAGTGGAACAGTAAATGAGGGCAAAACGTGAGCCCAGGGAGCCTAAAACCAACATTTAAAAGAGGGCAGATAAACTGAAAATAATTGGGTCAGATCATGCCATCTTAGACACATATATAGGGCCCTACCAAAATTCACCGCCATGAAAAACGCGCCATGGACCGTGAAATCTTGCCTCCTCCCATGAAATGTGGTCATTTGTGTGCTTTTACCCTATACTATACAGGTTTCATGGGGGAGACCAGTGTTTCTCAAATTGGGGGTCCTTCCCAACAGGGAGTTGAAGGGGGGGGTGTCACAATGTTATTTTAGCGGGGCTTGCGGTATTGCCACCATTACTTCTGCCCTGCCTTCAGAGCTGGGCGGCCAGAGAGCAGCGGCTGTTGGCCAGGCACCCAGCTCTGAAGGCAGTATGACGCCAGCAGCAGCACAGAAGTAAGGGTGGCAATATCATACCATACCACCCTTACTTCTGCGCTGCTGCCTTCAGATTGGACGGCCAGAAAGTGGCAGCTGCTGACTGAAGTCCCAGCTCTGCAGGCGGCAGCACAGAAGTAAGGATGGCAATACCATGCTATGCCATTCTTACTTCTGCGCTGCTGCTGGCAGCGGCTCTGCCTTCAGAGCTGGTCTCCTGGCCAGCAGCCGCTGTTCTCCAGCTGCCTAGTTCTGAAGGCAGCGCTGCCGCCAGCAGCAGCTCAGAAATAAGGGCAGCAGTACTGCAACCCCCCACACCCTTACAATAACCTTGCAACACCCCCCCCCCCCACACACAACTCCTTTTTGGGTCAGGACCCCTACAATTACAACACCATGACATTTCAGATTTAAATACTGAAATCATGAAATTTTTAAAATCCTATGATTGTGAAATTGACCAAAATGTACAGTGAATTTGGTAGGGCCCTACACATACATGAAGGGAGCCCTCAGGCATAGATGTCCCTCTTCCATGCTTACGGTGGGCTTAGCATGGCACCATCCCCTTGCCTCTCTCCCTCTTCTAGGGTTTGTTCTGGGGAATGGGAGGAGTAAGGGTGAATCAAGTTTATTTGGTCTACAAGGCTCACACAAAGGATTTTTAAAAGAAATGTCTTCTATTATAAAGACTCTTAGTCATGTGGAGTCTATTTTGCTCTCAAATTGTAGTAGTGATATCTATATATATATATATTTTAAAAAAAAGTAAAGAAGAGTGACTCTAGCAATTGCTTTCCTGTAACACTAACTTCTGTCCCTAGTAAAATAATGTTGATGTCACTTGATAGTTGTTGTCAGTAGCTACCGGTGTGGTGCTCTGCTTCTTGTTCGATGATGATAACAGATGGCCGCATGCGTGTTCCCTTTGTGTGCTGCCCCAGCTCTGCGCAGATAGCTGACACAGCAGACCCCGAGAGAACCCCCAAAGACCACAGACTCTAGTAAGGTACGAAGGAACCTGAGCCAGGTTTATTGTCAAACGAAGCACAGTAATAGTTTCCCGTAGACTCTACAAGCCATACTACGAATTTGTGCCCCCTGGCAATGGACCGGCTCAGTCAGTGGTGGGACTTTCCACTGCCCCCTAGGCCAGACAAAGATGCGCACTCCGGGACCTACTTTTATACAGTTACAGGACAGATTACTCATCCCTACTGACGTATTGAGGTACAGCCTCTTGGCTCATTAGGGGGCTGTCTCCCCCTTTGATCATGTTGTTTCAGACAAACAGACCTATCCATCATGCTGTACTTTCGACCCTGTCTTCAAGATACACCTGCCTGTTCCTTGTTATGTCTATGGAGTGTCCTTGTATCGGACTGTCCAGGTGCCATCTTGGCACAAGTTCCTCTTATTAGCACTTATATGTTAAGCACCTGCTTCTAACAACCTTCTTCTCGCCAACTTCTGTGAGCGGGGCCTGCCTCTGGCTCACAGCCCAGCTTTTGCTTAGCAGTGCCTGGAAGTACTTTGGTTCAGGCTTCAGGCCTCAGACTGGGCCTCTGACACAAGAGCTTATGTTTCAGGGCCTCATCTTACTACAATAGTGACTCCTGAAATCTGAATTGCAAAATTAATTTGGCTTGAATAAAAACACTATTATATGGATTGAAAACTGGATGACAGAGCATAAACAAACGGTAATGTATGTGATAATGTCTGGCATTGGGAAGATGTGTCTGTTGGGTACAATAGTAATCAGTACTAAACCCGTCTTATTAAATATCTTTATCAATGATCTAGGAAAGGGAATAAAAAGGATATTGATGAAATATGCCATTGATACTAAATTGTGCGCAGCTGCAAACACCAGTGAAGCCAGAGAAATCATACAAACTGATCTAAAGAGGTAGAAAATAATAGGGTAGAAATAATAATAAAATGTGATTCATTTTAGAAAATGGACCTAATATATCTAGGGGAAATTAATCCAATACTTCAGATTTTAGGGGTCACTATTAAATGTATTACTAAAATTCAAAAAAACATCTAAAAACCAAAAGGGATATATACAGAAAATGGACGGACGGGAATGTCACCATGGAAGTATACATGGGAATAAATGCGAGCATGTAGGGACAAAATCAGGAAAGCCAAGGCAAATAATGAGTTACAACTGGCAAGAAATGTTAGAAACAGCACGAAGAGTTCTTCAAATATGTCAGACAAAAAAAAAAGAAGAAAAAACAAGGATGGTGTGGGTCCGCGGCTCAATGGAGAAGGTGAGCTGGTAAAGGAAGATGATAGGAAGGCAGAGCTACTCAATGCCTACTTTGTTTCAGCATGCGGCCAGTCAACTAGCGAAGTTACCATTATTCTACCTGTTGTTCCAATATTGTCTAGATGTATGCACAGTTCTTCTTACATTATTTTCCTAGGTATGGAAGTTACTTTTAAAGGACAGTAATTGCCAGGATCACTCTTCTTTCCTTTGTTTGAATATCAGTACTACAGTTTATTAACTTCCAAGTTTTCTAGTGTCTCCCCATATGTGATTTTTTTCAAACATAATTGTCAGGAATTCAGTAAATTTATTAGCTAATTCTCTTCACACCTTAGGATGCATGTAATCTTTATTAATAGCTAAAGTTACTCTGTATTTCCTTACCTACTCTTCATTAATAATTATTAATAGCTTTCTAAGTTCCTCAACCTTTTATAATGACGTGACTATATTTTTTTCTCACCTCCCCCCTTGAGGAACAGCCAGGCATCTGTTTACCTGTGCATGTCTCCTGGTGAGAGACATTTGAGTGGGCAAAGTGATACAGCGCCAAAAAAGGCCAATGTAGTTTTGGACTTCAAGCACAGATGCCTCATGTCATGGATCAGAGAGCTAATAATTCTCTTCCTTACAGCTGTCTTGCAACTACATGTAGAATATTAAATTCTGTTGTTAGAACTTAGTGAATAACAACATAAAAGATTAGGGGGTAGGAAAAACTGATTGGCAAGATTGAAAGAGCTAAATAAATTCAGCTTGGCTCAGTGACAACTAAGGGTGTGGAAGACATGATAATGATCTAAAAATATACTATATGATGTGATGTTCTGGAACCTCCCTGGCTTGGAACATTTAAAACTAGGCTGGAGAGGAAAATGTATTTAGAGCTAGATCCACAAAGGGATTCAGGTGTCTAACTGTCATTTTAGGCTCCTAAATCCTCAACTTGCTGATCTACTTAAAAAGGCAATGTACTTAGAGTGGGATCAGTGTACTTAAAGGGGCAATGCGCGTCTCTCTCTCACACAAATGGTGTGTGTCTCTGTCTCTCTCTGCCAGGCTGTCTCCCCTCCCTCCATTGGTGCTGCCTTGTAGAGTGTGAGGTTACATTAACAACAATGTGTTAACTCCTGAGGGCTCAGCCGAGTGCTAGTTCATCATTTAGCAGTAAGGCATTCCCTGGGAAATATCCTGCCCTCTTCCACTGTGTACAGTATTAAATTGTTTGTTTAAAACGTATACTGTGTATATATGTGTGTGTGTGTGTGTGTTTGTGTGTGTGTATATATATATATATATATATATATATATACACAAAATATATAGTCTTTTGTCTGGCAAAAAAAATTTCCCTGGAACCTAACCCCCCTTATTTACATTAATTCTTATGGGGAAATTGGATTTGCTTAATATCGTTTTGCTTAAAGTAGCATTTTTCTGGACCATAACTACAACGTTAAGCAAGGAGTTACTGTACCATGTTTTCTAAATGCTCTTCCCTCAGATGCCATCCATACAGGTGGTCTTGGTGTATAGATAACTTGTTACAAATAAAGTACATGTAAGTTGAAGTCAGCGTTTTAGAGATAGTCATTCCACTCTACGGTTGATCAGTTGCAGCATGGAGAATTTTTTAAAATCCTGTGCTATGGCTGTGGCAGAGGGGAAGAAAGTTTTCTTTCCTTCCATATTAGCATCCATGAAGTTTCATCTCTTGAAACTGTATTGGGTTGTGGATAGCTTGATAAATCTAGTCTACCACTGTCTGGAAGAAAGCATAAGATTTTCTCACTGTGATGAGTTAAGTTTAGAAAATAAGATCTCACAGGTGAAATGCCGCATCATCTCCATTCCAACCGCTTTTGCTCCCAGAGGTTCTGGCTGTGCTGGCCTAGCTTAGTTTACTACCTACTTTCTAGTTGTTACCCAGGCCCCTAATCGCTAGTAAATTCCAGCAGAGAGGTACTGAGTACATTATTGACTGTAAAAAGAAGAACAGGAGGACTTGTGGCACCTTAGAGACTAACAAATTTATTAGAGCATAAGCTTTTGTGGACTACAGCCCACTTATGCATCCGAAGAAGTGGGCTGTAGTCCACGAAAGCTTATGCTCTAATAAATTTGTTAGTCTCTAAGGTGCCACAAGTCCTCCTGTTCTTCTTTTTGCGGATACAGACTAACACGGCTGCTACTCTGAAACCTTTCATTATTGACTGTGATCATTAATGCCTTTCTGAGGGCGGACAGGAGGCAGTATGTCCCAGACGAGGAGTTGTAAGGCCCTTGCTCAAGAAACCATCTCTTGAAGTTGATGGTCTTACTAACTATTGCCTTGTCTCTATCCTAGCTTTTTGGGACAAAGTTATTGAGACATTGTGGTAAAGCATCTCCATCCTCACCTAGAGTTCTCTGATCTCTCTGATCCCCAATAATACAGTTGTTGAAATGGCAATTCTACTGAAGATACTTAGGTTTTATGGACTAACTCCTCCTAGCAATGAGCAAAGGGCAGGTGTCCATACTGACTCTCTTAGATCTGTCGGCAGCATTTAATACCATTCGCAAAGTTCACTTGGCTCTTGACCCTGGCAAGGCTGCATAATAGAGTGGTGCTCATCCAACCTGCTCATCCAACAACAGAGGACTAATCTGTTACCCCCTCTTGTTCAGCATGGGTTGAGGCTACTGGGGAGATGCAGCGGTTTGTGCTGCAGTTCCATCAATATGGGAATGATGGGCAGCTTTGTTTCTTTCATGGGACATGGATGATATAATGACTTTGTTTTCTTATTGTTTTGAATGACAGTAAGTTGTCTAAGGCTTAATCCATTTAAGATAGAAGTGGATGGTGGTTGGATAGGGTGCAACTTGAGTGTATGGAAAAGAATAGTTACCCTCCCCATGACTGAGGTCTGGCCATCCTTTCTCAATGTGGTTCATAATTTGGGGTACATCTGGATCTCCAGTTTGTGCCTGGAGTACTTGGTAGTTTTGGAGCTAGAAATGTCTTTTTTCACCTGTACTTGATAAAATGATAGCTGGCATTTGTCGGTGGGGGAAAAGGGCGTGGCAGAAAATCGCTGCAAATAGGGGTCTGAGAAGGATAGGAGGGGGCGTGAGGTGAGACACTGAGACTCAGACAGGGACAGGACAGCCGGCTCCAAGCTGGGAAGGAGGATCTCAGGTTTTCCTATCTGAACCCAGGCCCATTCCAGCCCTTCTGGGTCCCACTTCCTGCCTTCTGGCCTGATCCTGGGCCCCATGGCTGCTCCAGGTCCTCTAGGAGCAATGTTCCTTTGCAGGGGCACTCATCTCCCTGCTCCCTTGCTTCTGCTGCCCCTAACGTTTGTCTTGGATGAGGAACTTGTCTTAGTTAACTCTGATTCTGGAACCTCCATACTGAATAATTGTTACGTGCTCTTTGTGGGATATGCTGGAAGACCACTTGGAAGTTTCAGCTACTGCAGATTGTAGGAGCCCACATATTTATAAGGATTGACCAGAAGCAATATATTATACCAGTGCTCCCTGTGCTTCACCAATTCCCTGTTAGTGTTCAGATGCAATTCACTGAGTTGATACCTGTATTTTTAGGCCTAATATGGTTTGATCCAAGCTATCTGCAAAGACCACTTGTCTCTCCATGGCCTGTTACAACAGTTTAGATGAACTGAGGGAAGCATTCTAACCATCCTTATATTTGATCATCTCAGGGGTAGGAACAGTAGGGTGCACAAGCTCAAATATGTTGCTGCTCTTACAAGAAGGGTTTTTAATTTTGCCTTATCTGCCATTTCACTTCTGCAATTCTGCATTTTCCTCATCTCATGAGGGAATTCTCCTCACTGCATTATAAGCTTTTAATGTTTCCAGAGAGATTACAGGGATTCAGAGCCATCCTCCATCTGAAAAGGGAATAATTATGGCCTCATTTAAATATTTGAAAGCTTTGTTTTAATTACTATAACTGCTGCTTTGATCACATGAATTTGTGCTGTGGACTGTCATGAATCCAGACTCTGAGTTATCCTTTGGTCTTTGACTAAAATAGGGCACCCAATCATTAGCCATGAGTTTGTTTTACCCCACTGTTTTAGTCTCCTACTGCTAAGTAATTGCCTTAAAAAAAATAAACATCATTTCCTAGGGTTTATCCAGACATTTGTAGGTAGGTGAATAAAATATATACAGCATTTAGGGTAAAAAAAAAAAATCTGTGTAGTGAAATGTCTGGTCAAACTGGGACAAAAGGGAGTGATATAAAATCAGTTAAAAATTTCTCTGTTGGCTTAGCTCATTGGTTCTCCTCAAGCAACTTTGCTGATATGTTACCTTTCACTCATAGCAAATTACTTGTGACAGTCATCTATCCATTTCCTGTAGCAAAATAACTGCCCAAAAGATATCTATAATATAACTGCAAAATGGCTTTGAGATGCTGCTCTTACAGGCACAGTACAAATACAAAGCACCATCACATGAATAATGTGATGATATCAATAATTTGATTAGAAATTATAAAGACTTTATTTACCAGTTATCCCGGAGTACATAGAGCTTAAGAGAAGTGTCCTCTATTGTCTGGTGACAGTAAAAGAGCAAAGCTATTATCTCTTCATTCTCCTGTTGAACAATTTGAAGTCAAGCTGAATGTTTTTAAACAGAAGTTGTCTTTCCACAGAAGTCTGGCAAAAATGTAAAAGCTACCTAAGATCACTTGTTTTAAAAGTAAATTCAGCAAGAGCTGCCAAGTGTTAAAAAAAATCTTCTATCATTTTGAAAGGGAAATATTCTCGGAGGGCCTGACCTGGCTCCAGTGAGGTCTATGCAAGTCTTTCCATTGAGTTCAGTGGGTATTGGATAAGACAGATCCACCAAGGGACAATGCATGGGGAGAGCGAGGCACCTAAAAATGGGATCTACAAAAGCCAGTGTAGTAGGCAGGGAGCTACCTAAGCTAGCCAACGCAAACTGTCAATGAGGGAACAGGAGTACTTGTGGCACACACAGACAGAAGATATTTATACATACAGAGAACATGAAAAGGTGGAAGTACACATACCAATTGTAAGAGGCTGATCAATTGAGATGAGCTATCAGTAGCAGCAGAAGAAAAAACTTTGAAGTGATAATCGAGATGACCCATAGAAGGTGTGAGGAGAAAAAAAATTCAATTAGTGTAACGACCCAACCATTCCCAGTCTCTGTTTAGGCCTAAGTTAATTGTGTCTAATTTGCATATTAATTCAAGTTCAGCAGTCTCTCTTTGGAGTCTGTTTTTGAAGTTTTTTTGTTGCAAAACTGACACCTTCAAGTCTGTCACTACTGATAGCTCATGTCAATTGATCGGCCTCTTACAATTGGTATGCGTACTTCCACCTTTTCATGTTCTCTGTATGTATAAATATCTTCTGTCTGTGTGTCCCATTCTATGCATCTGAAGAAGTGAGCTGTAGCCCACGAAAGCTTATGCTGAAATAAATTTGTTAGTCTCTAAGGTGCCACAAGTACTCCTGTTCTTTTTGTGGATACAGACTAACACGGCTGCTACTTTGTAACCTGTCAATGAGGGGTTTGCCCCGAACTCCATCCCTTGCAAGCAGTACACACCTAAGTCCCGGCTCCAGGGAGACGCCCATCTCTGCTTACAGTCCAAAGGAGCCCTCTCCTGGAGTCAAGCAGATGAGGCACCTAACTGTTCTTACAAGAAACACCAGAGGAGGTGGTGTGTGTGCCTCCCTTGTAACTTTTATCCCTGTGGTTAGAGTGGGATGTGGGAGATGCAGGTTCAGTTCCCCCCTCACCTTTTGGAAGGAAAGGATTTGAACAGGGATTTTCTAGTTCTCAGGAGAGACCCCTAACTATTGGCTTGTTCAGATGTGGGGTTCTCTGTCTGTCTGTCCTTTTGAAGCTGTTCCACTATGGGTAAATAATTTAAACTGTCATTGGAGCAGTGGGACTACACCCTGGGTCTCCCACCTCCCACTGTACCAGACTATAGTGTCTGTCTTCATTTGCTTTTTTCCCCACAATAACTTTTTAATTATTTATACAAAGTAGAACAGCTACAACAGGAGAAATTGAGGTGAACCCAAATCAGAATTTTGCATAGCCTGGTGGTTACCCGTTAGATCACTTTCCTGAGAGATAAAAGATCCTGGTGCAAATCCTTTCTCCCCATCATGCAGAGGGGCATAATTGAACTTGTGTCTCCCACATCCCAGGTGAGTGCTCTAACCACTGGGCTAAAAGTTATGAAGAAGACATCTATTCCTCCTCTTCCAGCTGGGTTTTGAATGGGGCCTGATCCAATAACTGGCCTCTGAGTACACCTACTGGATTGAGTCCTGAGACAACATATGCAGGCAAATACCTATCTTCTCCTGGTCTGAGGATTGCACTGAGGCTTAGGCATGAGATAGGCATCCAGATCCTTGTTCGAGGCACCAGTACACATGTCCAGAGACTGAAACTTAGGCGCCTAGGGAATTTTACTGTGAAAATTTAGGTGCTGACTGACTTTACGAGCTGACAGGGTTAGGTGGTAACCACATGGGCGTTTCATGGATTGCAGTGGGGCCAAAAAGTGGGATTTGGGCACCTAAATCTGGGGCTTAAGTGCCTAAGTCCCTTTGTGGATCTGGGCCTAAATACAGAAATTGAATGTCTTAGATAACAACACACCAGTTATGCTGTTCGGAGCATCTCTTTTCTCCCCATAGATTAGCAGTGCTTAATTTGTAATGAAAGAAGTGCCTGGGCTCATGCAATTTTTTTACATTCATAACTGATGCAGCAAGGCCAGAGGTGCCAGGGCTACGAAATGCCAAGCCTAGAGGTGCCGGGGCTCAGCCCTGGCAAGCTCTGGCACAAATTAAGCACTGCTGATTAGTTGCTAGTGCCTAAGTCCACACTATCTGAGGTGCATCTGTAACCCACACACCTTCCTGGGTGTGATGTTCTGTCCCCTCTAGAGGTTAATGAGGCATTGAGTTCCCAGGTTCGATCCTGCCCGCCACCGACCAGCATCTGTTGGCGTCACATATATGAAATTGTAGCTGTTGTCCATTTGTATAATGGCCTTTATGCTTCTTTATGATTTTTCTTAAGATTGCAACTAAATTAACAAATAAAAGTACAGTTATCTCTGGACGAGCTGTTACACCATGGAACTTTGAGTTGGCTTTCAGATTTTATGGAATGTTTAAGGAAGTACTAGACCAAGTAATTAAAGTAACAGAAAATAAATGTTTTTCTCTTAAAAAACATATCAAATACTTCTCTTTTTTGGTTATGTAAAAGAACAAAAAGGGACAATTAAGATCTCCCAGATGGTCCAAACTAGGACATAAATTTCTTGCTCAGCATACTTTTTAATCCTCACATAACAGTAACAAGTTTTCCCAGTTAAAGTGAAACAATTTAGAGAACGCCCACCTCTTACCCCATTCAACAAGAGAGAAAACTGTTACTTCTCTGAAAATGGCTTCTGATCACTAGACAGGGTCTTCTTGTAACCTACAGTGGATAAATGGACAGAATTGGCCTTACCTCCCAGAATAATAGTCTTTGCCTCTATCTAAGGTAAAATAGACCAATTCCACTCTTTCACATCTATACAATGAGAGGCTTTCAATTGGACCTTGCCAAAAGTGTCAAGGTCCCCAAGAAATGAAATATGAGGGAACAAAAACAATTTTAGCTCTCAAAGGGTGAAACTAATTTACAAGAAGTATATAAAAATGACCTGATTCTACCTGGCCTTGCCCCTTGTCAATTAACTACTCATCTTACTCTTACCTTATGCTGCCCCCATCTGTTGGTTGTATCAAGATGTTGTCTGTCCTCATATACTTATATTGTAAGCTCTTTTGGGGAGGGAACATCTTTTTCTCATTTGTGTGTACAGTTCCTAACACAGTGGGGGCCTCAATCCTGATTGGAATTTCTAGGTGCTACTGTAATATATAAATAATTCATAGTAATGATTGTGATATCATTGAGACCTTTCAAAGTAGGGTGGTGTAGAATGCCACCAAATTAGAATTCTTAGTTCACATTAATGATAGTATTTATATTTAGTTCACACTCACTTTGCACAGTTATTAATGGCTACACGAAGTGCTAGGTAGTTGAAAATCAGGCTCAAAGTGTTAAAGAATTAATCTGTGAAGACACTTCTCCTGATATAGAGCCCAGAGAATCATCCATTACTTTACCTTGAAAGTTGGCTCATCAAAGAACTATCACAGGAGTTACTTTATACCCCTCTTTTTGAAAATGTAGTGTCTGTGAAATCTGTTTGTCTCTAACAAAACAGCTCTTTTTGTACCCATAACTTGTTCAAGGGTTGGAAAGAAATAACAAGTCTTCTTTCTATCCAGCCGTATTTAATTTTTCATAAACATAGGATGATATTAAAAACAGCCACAGACTTTTTTCCAAAGTTCTGTTTATACAATAGTTTCACCCTAACAAACCATGTTGATTGCCCTTTAAGTTCACATGAATCATAGAAATGTGGGGCTGGCTGGGACTCAAGCAGTCATCAAGTCCAGCCCCCTGTGTTGAGGCAGGACCAAGTAAACCTAAAACATTCCTGACACATGTTTGTCCAACCTGTTCTTAAAAACCTCCAATAAAGAGGATTCCACAACCTTCCTTGGAAGCCTGTTCCAGTGCTTAACTACTGATGTAGTTAGAAAGCTTTTCCTAATAGCTAACGTAAATCTCCCTTGCTGCAGAATAACACGTTACTTGTCGTCCTACCTTCAGTGGCATGGAGAACAGTTGATCACTGTCCTCAGTATACCTGTAACATATTTGAAGATTGTTATTAGGTCCCCCCCTTGGTCTGCTTTTCTCAGGACTAAACATGCCCATTTTTTAACCTTTCCTCGTGTATCAGGTTTTTTTAAACCTTTGATCATTTTTGTTTCTTTCCTCACCAGTGCCAAGTAGATGGAGGAAAGTTACCTCCTGTGTCTTACAGACAATACTCCTGTTAATACACCCCAGAATGATATTAGCCTTTTTTACAACTGCATCACACTGTTGACTCATCTTCAATTTGTGATCCACTATAACCCACAGATCCTTTTCAGCAGTGTTACCACTTAGCAAGTTATTTCCGATTTTGTAGCTGTGAATTTGATTTTTCCTTCCTAAGTTAATATTTTGCACTTGTCTTTATTGATTTTCTTTTTGTTGATTTCAGACCAATTCTTTAATTTGTCAAGGTTGTTTTGAATTCTAATCCTGTCCTCCAAAGTGCTTGCAACCCCTCCTAACTTGATCTCATCTGCAAATAGTATAAGTAGGGCCCTCCCAATTTCACGGCCATGAAAACACACCGTGGACCGTGAAATAAGCCTTTCCCCATGAAAGCCGATGTCCCCTTGTTCCTAGGAGCATCCCAGCAAAGGGGGCTCTAGCTCCGGCTAGGCAGGGGAGGGACAGGACTTGTCCATCACCTGCACAGCTGCTCTGGGGAGGGAGAGACCAGACCCACCTCCAGGTGCCTCCCCCTGCTGCAGACACTCCCTGGGACTGGACAGCAGCTCCAGAGGTTCCTGCAGCTGGAGGAGGCTTGTGGAGTTGTGTCCGATTTTCCCTGTGCTGCTGAGAGTGCTCCAGCAAAGGGGGCTCCTAGCTCCGGTTGGGTAGGAGAGGGACAGTCCAGCTCTGAAGGCAGCACAGAAGTGAGGGTGGCAATCCCATGACCCCCCTACAATAGGTTTGTGACCCCCCCCCCCCCGAATCCTCTTTTGAGTCGGGACCCCCACATTTACAACACTGTGAAATTTCAGATTTAAACATCTGAAAACATGAAATTTACCACTTTTCAAATCCTGTGGCTGTGAAATTGACCATAATGGACCATGAATTTGGTACGGCCCTAAGTATAAGCGTACTCTCAGATGCATTATCCAAGTCATTAATGAAAATATTTAATAGTACCAGACCCAAATCTGATCCCTGTGAGACCCCTCGTGAGATAAGCCCTGCCATTTTGACAATGAACCATGAATAATTACTCTTTGAGTTTGGTCTTTCAACCAGTTGTGCACCCACCTTATAGTAATTTTATCTAGACCACATTTCCCTAGTTTGCTTATGAGGGCAGCATTCCGTCCAATCCTAGGGTGGCATGGCCACCTTTTTTTTTTTTTTTTTTGGTTCACTGCTCCGGCCACCCTGCGCCCTGGTGTTTTTTGTTTGTTTGTTTTGCCGATGACTTTCAGTGCACCACTGTAGGGGGCGGCGGCGCAGAGGAGGGGAGCGCCCTGCTGGGAGCAGACTGCACACTCTGTGTGCACCAGCTGGTGCCAGGTCTGCAGCAAGCCCGGCAGCCCGCGTCCTTCCCTCCCTCTCTCTCCATTTGCTTGGCAACATTTCCTCTCCCAGAAAACTGGCCATAAGATTTCTGGCATATTCATTCAGACATGCACAGATATATATTATGCACAGTCCACAGTAATGCCCCTTCCTCCAGAATGGCAAGCTAACCACTATTCACATCCCAGAATGAGGACCTCTCCATGAGAGAAATAAAAGAAACATTTTCAGTGCCGCCTTGTCTGATACCAGTCACAGATATGATAGCACCAATTTTCTTCCAAATGAGAATAAAGAAGGTTGATATATAACTGTCAGACAGTTTAGAAAGAGGTTTTATGCTTTGGCAGAAATTTGTGAGCATTCTGTCAGTGAGTAAATGGCACACAAAAAATAGGCTAAGATTGTGAGATGTAAATTAGACCTGTAGACCGTCGGAGCACATAATAAGTTATGTGCTGTAGGATCTTTTTTAATGACAGGAATTATGCCAGCAAAGGGCAATATTCTGACCTGAAAAGCTTTACTATAAATGTACATATTTGATGCTTTATTGTTTTTGAAACATATGCATGATTTATGTAAACAAGAAGAATTTAGTTAAAGAAAAAGAGGAGCTGAGTTGAAATGTCTGTGACAGGAATAGTGTTTTGTACAATTGCTTCCTTTATTTGTTCATTCTTCTAGGCACCAAAATCTTATTTTTCTCATGAAATGAAAACGATTTCCCAGTTTATAATTTTGATATCTTCTTCTTTGACTGTGAACTCTGTAGCATTATTTCTTTTTAAATTGGACAACAAGGCTAAGCTGGAAATGTTAGTCAGAATATAATTATGAGTGGGCAGCAATAGAATCTTGCTGGATTAGTAGAATCTCAGTATCAAAGTTAACTCTCCCTTCTCCTATACCTTTTGTTGCAGCCTAATGAAAGCTCATCAGTGAGTGCTGTCAGAGGTCAGTTCCTTTCTTTTCTTCTCCCTCTTCCTCCTTGCCTTCCTCTTCAAAACATAAAACACATTATAGCACCTTTCATTCCAGGATCTCAAAGCACTTCCCAACATTAACATTCTCGACAACCTTTTTAGTTAGACCCTAGTAAACTTGAGACCACCTATTCTTGTCACTCTTGCAGTCACCAGGCTTTACTTTGTGCCCCACCATGGACTGCAACAGCTGTTCCAGCTGCACTTCTTGGGAATAGGCCACCTCTTGTCTCAGACCTCTGGCTGAATGCTAGAGGTCAGGTACCTTTTTACCCCGTTCCGCCTCTTAGGATGAGTCTTCACTAGGAAAAAAGGTGTGTTTTTACCTTGTGTTAGTTAACATGTGGGACTTAACATGAGGTAAAATCCTAGGGAAGACAAAGCAGTTTGTAGTTTTCACACCTGTTGGCAGTTAAAGTAAAGACTATGATGGAGCACAGAGTTTACCTTGACCTGCTAACTTGTTTTAAAACTACAATTGCCTTGTCTTCATGAGGGTAAAACACACTTTTTTTTACAGTGAAGAAAAGGCCTTAAAGTCCAGAAGATTTTCTTCATCTCCAGGAGCAGCCCATTGTGGTTAACCCAAACATTTCTTAAAGAAAGTGGTATTTATTAGAAAATCATACTTTTATTCAGAATCGCATCAGAGCTAATCTAGGTTCTGGGAAACAGGCTTCCTAGATGGAGTATCATCTTGAAGTTTCTGTTAATTTAAACAAGGAATGTCTTACATTCATAGACTGTCTGATTTCTCTCTCTTTTCCTCTCTCAGCATCTATGATGGGGTATCCAAAGCCCACACTGGGCAGCTTGGGGGCAATGAGCTAATGTGGGTTCAGGTGGCTCCACCCAGTCACACATGTGGTAGATGTCAGGATTGGAGGGAGGCACTTAAGAGGGAAACCCTGGTTTACTTGATGGTAGACCAGGGAGAAGAGCAGATCTTCAGCTCTCAGTCCCTAGAGAGAGGGCTGACTGAAGGCAGGAGCTCCCCAGATGGCTGCTGCCTGAAGGAAGGGAGGGATAGATGTATTCCTTTCTATTATTTATTCATTCAGTTTAAGGCCACAGCCCAACAAGCGCCCTCTGAAGGAAGAGAGCCTCAACCCAGCTTTGAGATGATTCATTTCTGTAATTTCCCCATGTTTCTGTTAGTTAACTACCTCAGAAGGGGAAAGACTTTAAAGTGACTGGTCGGAGGGCCAAGTCCTAGGAAGAGGACCCCTTCACAGCATCTCAAAGTCAATCTGACACTGTTCTCTGACAGAGAAGCTCTCCTTCTCTTTGTGTCTCTTTCTTGCCTCATCCTCCTGAGAGTCTTTGAATTAAAGCTCCATTCTTCTCATCACCATTCCAGACAAGAGGTCATTCTTTACGTTAGCACACAGAAATATTCTCCGTTTCCATACTTTCGAGTATGTTTAGTTAGCTTGGTTCCTGTCTGGCAGTATCCCATGAAAGCAAACATTTCTAGATGGACAGTCTCTTATTTCCAATTTATTCTCATGTAACTCATAGAACTTCAAAGGAAAATTTTGAATCTGGCTAAGTGTTAGGTGAAGAGAGACAACACTTGTACATATAATGTTTAGAGAAACTGGATTTACATGTCGCTATGTTTTCACCCCCAGGGCTGGCTTGACAAGTTAGATCAGAGGTCGGCAACCTCTGGCTCGCAGCTCGCCAGGGTCGGGCCGGGCCAGTTTGTTTACCTGCCGTGTCCGCAGTTTCGTCCGATCGTGGCTCCCACTGGCCGCGGTTCTCTGCTCCAGGCCAATGGGGGCGGCGGGAAGCTGCGGCCAGCACATCCCTCAGCCCGCGCCACTTCCCGCAGCCCCCATTGGCCTGGAGCGGTGAACTGTGGCCAGTGGGAGCCGCAATCGGCCAAACCTGTGGACAAGGCAGGTAAACAAACTGGCCCGGCCTGCCAGGGTGCTTACCCTGGCGAGCCGCGTGCCAGAGGTTGCAGACCCCTGAGTTAGATACTTGACTCTTTTAGTCATAATTTTACAATTACAGTGTTATTTGAATAGCTCCAGGTACTTGTGGTTGGTACTCAATCCTCCATAGTAAATAAGAAGTAATATCTTCACATTATCCTCATATTGCAGAAGGGGAAAATGAAACAGTAAGAGGTGAAGTGACTTACCCTAGGTCACATAGTTAAGTCACTAAGGGTATGTCTACACTACAATTTAAGGCTGTGCTTGGCCCTGGGCTCAAGCCTAATCCCCCTTCCATCTACACTGCAATTGCGCTAACCCAGAGCTTGGTCCCAGAAACCTGCAGGGCTGGAGGGTCTAAGCTCGAGGGACCCAGGGTCCGAGCCCTATTGCTTTGCAGTATAGACTCAGCCTCGCTTGACTCAGGTCCTGGGAGTCAGCCAGAAGTATCCCACAATTCCATGGGATAACTTCCTTAGTCCTCTCTATCTCAACAACCTGCAATCGACTGTAATTAAAACGGAAGCCACCCCTCTTTGTGAATGGCAGCAGCACAGGTCAGCGTTAACCCATTCTCTTCTGGTTGCCGATCTACAAGTACACTGTCAGAGAGCCTCCTGGGTTTGCAATGGAGAGCGAACCAATCAAGACTTTTATAAAGCTACCTGTTGCCTAATGACATGCAGGGCAGCCGGTAAAGTTTTCCCACAGTGCACCACAGTACTAGGACTAGAGTGGCCACATTTCAGAGAGGGCGGGGCAGTAGGGACTCTGAGATAGGGTTACTTTGACTTGGGTCTGTGGATTCCAGAGCCGTAGGCTTGAGCATAAGAACATAAAAACATAAGAGCGGCCATACTGGGTCAGACCAAAGGTCCATCTAGCCCAGTATCCTGTCTGCCGACAGTGGCCAATGCAAGATGCCCCAGAGGGAATGAACAGAACAGGTAATCATCAAGTGATCCATCCTTGATCATCCTCAGCATCGGGGCAGCAGGTCTGTATAATTTTTGGTGGTGCTCAGAACAGGTCCAAGTCCCACACCCCTCCCCCCCCATGCCTAAGACTCTGGGAGGAGGTTTGGGTGCAGGAGGGGGTTTGGAGTGCAGGCTCTGGGAGGAAGTTTGGGTGCTGGGTGCAGATTCTGGCCTGGGGCAGGGGCTTGGGGTGCAGGCTCTGGGAGAGAGTTTGGGTGCAGAAGGGTGGTGTGGGGTGCGGGCTTTGGGAGGGAGTTTTGGTGTGGGCTCTGGGAGGGAGTTTGGATGCTGGGTGTGGGCTTTGGGCTGGGACAGAGGGTTGGGGTGCAGGAGTGGGTGCGGAAGGGGGTTTGGGGTGCTGGGTGCAGGCTCTGGGAGGGGGTTTGGGTGCTGGGTGTGGGCTTTGGGCTGGGACAGAGGGTTGGGGTGTGGGAGGGGGTGTGGGGCGTGGGGCTGGGCCAGGGATGAGGATTTTGCGGTGCAGCAGGCAGGCTGCCCTGGGGCTGGGGCTGGGTGCCAGAGAGGAGGACTCCTCCCAGCCCTCTGCCCGCCAGCAGCAGCAAGCTCCAGCGGAGGGGAGGGTGGCCCCCTCCTCAGCCCCTCCGGCACGACACTCACCCAAGCCCCCCCAGGCTGCTGCTCAGGAGGTCCAGCCAGGATAAGCCCCCCAGAGTCGACTCGGAGTCGCCTGTCAGGTGGGGGGAGGGGCTGCCATGCACCTCCTCCCTCCTCTGGCGCAGCTGCCACCTCAGCCTGCCTCCGGCGCTGCTCTCTTGTAGCCGTTTGCAGCGGCAGCCAGCGAGGGAGCACAGCGTGGAGTTGTAGGGGGTAGCTGCCTGCTGCCCAGAGCAGGCAGGGACGCTCGGGGGGAGGTGCGCGGGTGTGGCAGGCAGGACTGGGGAATGCTCTGGGGGAGGCACATGGGGGCGGCAGTGGGAGAGACCCGGCCCCGAACATTGGTGAAGCCAGGACCCCAGGGCCCTGAATTTGCTGAAGCCTGGGTACAATGGGCCCATACAAATCGCTGCCCCTGTCAGCATGTGTCAGAAAAGTCTTAACATAAGGTTAAAATACAATGTAAGATGCTCAAGGCCAGGGTTCCCTAACATGGGTCAGCTGACTCGAGTCCCACTAATCCTGGGTTACATTGCAATGTAGACATACCCCTAATAGAACCAGGATAGAATTAGAACCAAACTTCAGTCGCTAGTCAACATTCCTCCACCCCACCCCCAAGCAAATGGCTTAACAAATGATCTCTGTATACAGTGAGACAGCAGCCAACAATTATTAATTCTCCAGGCTTAGGCATTTTGGCAGCAAATAAACTGATGACAAAGGGTGGATAAACAAAGAACTGAAGATTAGCAGTTCCCCTGCATAAAATCTATTCCTGCTGCTGCATCCTAGTTATTCCCTTCTTGGTAATTAATTCTTTAATGCAATCACCTGGCAGAAATTAAATTCTGTATGGCATGTAGAGGATTAATGTTAGACAGTTTTATAAAAGAAGGGTGCTGTTAGAATTGGCTGACTACTGCAGAAACAGTGTTTGCAAACATGTTCATATTTTGAATGGCTGTTTCATGTGACCACATTTATGCCCCTTTTTATTCACTATTTGCAAATGGGATCTTTGCCTGTGAGTATCTGTGCAATGGCTGTTCTTCATGCAAATAGCTATACTGGCCTGCTAACCAGGGCATGTGTGCAAACAAGAATATTCACTATTTGTTATAAGTTATCCATGCACAGAACAGAAGCAATACCATGGAATTTAGATGACCAAATTGTTGCACCCAAACTCTTTGGCAAATAACTATGAACAATAAATAGATAGCAACAGAGAGTCCTGTGGCACCTTTAAGACTAACAGAGGGATTGGAGCATAAGCTTTCGTGGGTGAATACCCACTTCGTCAGACGCACGGAAGCTTATGCTCCAATCCCTCTGTTAGGGCTGGTCTACACTGGGGGGGGGGGGAGGGGGGATCGATCCAAGATACGCAACTTCAGCTACGCGAATAGCGTAGCTGAAGTCGAAGTATCTTGGATCGAATTACCTGGGGTCCAGACGGCGCGGGATCGATGGCCGCGGCTCCCCCGTCAACTGCGCTACCGCCGCTCGCTCTGGTGGAGTTCCGGAGTCGACAGTGAGCGCATTCGGGGATCGATATATCGCGTTTTAATGAGACACGATATATCGATCCTGGATAAATCGATTGCTACCCGCCGATACGGCGGGTAGTGAAGACGTACCCTATGTCTTAAAGGTGCCACAGGACTCTCTGTTGCTTTTTACAGATCCAGACTAACATGGCTACCCCTCTGATAATAAATACATAATTTACCTGTAGTATTGTTAAATAATTCGCTAATAGCTTCAGTTCTTTTCCCAGAGAATGGTTCAGAAATAGCTTGTGTTTAGTTTAGGCAGAGATGGCAGCCTGAGAACAGATCAATGAAAAATTCTGAAGATGAAAATTGTCCTATGGAGGACAGTATTTTCAGGACTTTCAGTATTTCAAGGATGAAATATGCCTACAAGTCTCCAGAGGTCTGTAGGGTATTCTCCTGTGGATGAGCAAGGCTACAATCTTCATTGTTCCATTGTTACATGTTTCAGTCACAATGTAGCCCAAAGAATATATCAGGATAACAGCAAAAAGTGGCACTACAATCTACTATCATTGTGCCATATGTCACAGAAGAGCATCTGGAAGTGATCTGGGAAAAAATGAGTTTAACAAAGATATCTACCTATAACATCTTTCAGATTTCACACAGTCTGTTCACAAAAGCAGGTAGGCAGTAATGAGTCCTTTTATTTCTAAACTTATTTTTTCATTTCTTAAAATTATTAATGATTTTTTAAATATGGACACATGTATAATAGAGCTGTTTTGGACCTGAAGTGCTGAAATTTAAATTCAATAAAAACTCTGCCCATTTTCTGCACTCCAAATACGCCCCACCAAAATACATATGTTTTTGTAGGTCTTGCAGCGATTTGCACGGACTTCCATGGCAAAGTTGATGGTGAGAGGGCCAATGCTGAATGGAGGAACAGTTGTCATTCCATTGTGTCTCCCTGGCCTATGTCTTGCATGGAGTGGGGATTCACTCGAGGGCAGGTGCTGTTTCATCACTGTCCTCCCTTGAGGGCTCTGTGATTACCGCAGTGGCACATTAAGTTAGTGCATTCCTCAACCATCCTGGCTTGGGCCTGTGCAGGTCACTGGTGAGCTCATTAGGCAGAAGGGAGGTGGTTAGCATTTTACACCTCTGTCACCCTCGGTGAACTTGCTGCACTGGACCCTTTTATCTCAGCCAAGGTCTCCACAGGCAGAAACTGGTGCAGACCCTTGTATCTGGCCCAGTATGTTCATTGACTGTTCTTAGCCTCAGGGCTGTTCTAGATACACTGGCTCATAATCACACCCAAGGAGCAAGTACACTGATTGGAAATCACAAGAGTGCGGTGTCCTCCAACCATGCCCCTTTCTACTGCCAGAGGCCAGGGAGGTAGTGCTGTTCAGCCAGCCACACCAGTCCTATGCCAGCCCAGAGTTCCTCCATCCCAAGGGAATTCTCATCTGCCCATTTAGGGGAGCTTTACAGCTCCTTTGCACTCCCAGAACAAAACAGGCCATATTATGAGCCAGAATCTGGCCCATGGCATAAAGGATGTGCTCATGAGAACTTTTTTCAGAGTGGTAGCCGTGTTAGTCTGTATCAGCAAGAACGAGGAGTCCTTGTGGCATCTTAGACCTTGTTAGTCTCTAAGGTGCCACATGAGAACTGTTTATATAAAACTAAAAGCCCTCGTTGTATAAACTAACAAGGTTTGGTGCACTTTTTACTACCAGACCTGTAAGCTAGTCATTTTCCTCTCTGGATCCCCATGCTGGCAAGGCTTGGGATTCCTCTACAGGCAGCCCATTATATCCAGGAAAATACTTTGTATTGCTCAACGGTATCCCTTCCAGCTGCACAACGGATGATGCTGAAGAGTTCTGAAGTGTCCTGTTCAATCACACAGGCCTGGTAAGGCAGTAGTTGTAGTGTAGGTCCTTATGTGTAGAGAGGTGTAAAGTGATGGGTAATAGGGGGGATTTTCTGTGCTCTATTAACAACACTGAGGATCATTTACGATAAAAAGGAAAACTACCTTTGCTAGCTCAGAGAACGGCTTTTCAGTATTGCAGGTTTTTCCAATAAACCTTGCCTTCCACAAAGAAAATGTCCTACCTTGAGGTCTTGAATCCTGAGACCAGCGATGGAAGTAATGTTCCTGTGGTTTCTTCAGATGATCTCTATGGGATCATAAAATCACTACATAAAAGTGACCAAATTCATCTCTGGTATAACTTCAGTGGAGTTACACCAGGGTTGAATTTGACTCTGTCTCAAATATTTGCTGATAAAAATAGACAAGGTTCATGTGACCATTACAGGACATTACTTGTATTCCATACACAAAGCTACCTAAATGGGTAGATGAAACTGAGTGACAAAGATCTTACCTGTAGCACAAACCTGAGCTGGTTTGGAAAATAAACGCTGGCTTTGTATTCTTTGTTTCTTTTCTTGAGGCACATGCTTCTTCTTAGCCACTTAAGTATCTAAATCTATCAAGTTCTTTGTGACTCCTTAAGCACCTCACAGATTCGAACCTTTGAGATGCCTGACATTTCATCGGATTCTCCCATCCTCCCATCCAGTGAAATTCTCCTTTTTGCAGATCAAGGGCCAAACCCTATTCTTAGGCACCTCTCTTTCCCCATTCATTGTATAGGAACCATGGATGCCTAACTCTGGCTTTGTGGATCCCATTGTTGTTCCCGTGATTTTCAACATGCCTAAAAGTTAGGCATTGCAAAGTTCAGCACCAAAATGCCTAAGTCTTTTTATGGTTCTGGGCCCAACTGCCAACAAAAAATTAAACTGTGGAAAAACAAGCAGTTTTTATCTGGGACATACTATATTGTACTGTGATGCCACATCATATAGCACCTATACTGTAGGACAGCTACCTGAAGGACATAGTGAAATTGTACATTATGACCTATACGGTTTTTTGAACCCACAGAGGAGAAATTAGTGACATCCAATTTGTTTCCTTCTTCACAGGCAATCCTTTTTGAGATGATTCTGTGGCACATTAATTCCTACCATTAACATTTTATTTCCAATAGACCTCATTTACTTCTAGATCATTCGTTACTGAAATCGGGGCAGTTAAATCTGCATAAAACTAGAGGAATAGTGTTGAATCTGGCCACCTATCTGCATTACTCTTTGAGTAATTATGTCAAGTTATGTCAAGTTAATTTTCAAACTGTACTATAGAAAACTCCCTTTCAACTGTAATATTGCTTTCCCTTTTAGCATATAATTCATACTCTTTCATATAATGCAGTGAGATATCTCCCTTCAAACTGTAATTTAAATTTCCTTCTGAAGAATTCTCTAACGTTCACCTTGTACCATAATAACATACAAGGAATTCCTTTTCAAATACAATTATGTACTTTTCTCTTCCATCTGAACATGCTAGGTTATGTCTTGCTGATTCCCCACAGTCTTTCAGTAACAATGTAGCAATAATGCCATATATCTGAAGCTGCATCAGCATATGCGTGGGGTCATTGAAATCAAGTTTAACTTAAAATTGTATTTGATTAGCAGACTAGAACAGTGTAAAATATAGAGGTATGGAATTTTTTTAACCATCACTCAATTCCCCATCACACTCTAATGTGGCTCTTCTAAATTTCATCAAGTTCAATTCTTGAAGAAATTTCTGTGAGCAGTAATGGGTCAGATTTCAAAATTATAATCACTGGACTTCCTAAAATCTGATTTATGCTGTGAGAAAGAACCAGCCTTGTTTATACCGGATGGGATTTTTAGAGACCTATTGGAGCTAGGCTCACAACTTCCATGGATTTTTAGTGGAATGTGGGCACTTAACTCCTTTAGGCCCCGAATACAAATTGAGTCTAAGAAGCATATTATGAGAGAGGGGAAAGTCTATTAAAGTTTGACGTATTAAGTAAAATCACAAGCCTAGAGAAATTTTATCCATTCTATAGAAAACACAGGAAAAGGGTCTTTGAAATACTGTTGACGCTTCTGTAGAGTTTGACTCATTTTACTCTGATTCATTCCTCACACTTCCCTAAGATCCTCTTGGAGATAATGAGCTATCATGCCAAAACTCCTTTATGCAAACTAAAGTTTGAAGACAGAAAGCTGTGCGTTATGGTGCAGCTGTGTTAGGAGCTCAGGACATAGTGCAACCTTCTAAGATCTGTGGATTCTGGGGGCTGAATGCTCTGGTTTTTTTGTGGCAGAGAACTTCATACCCCCTGTTTTCCCCACCTCCAACTTCAGCAGAATCATTTGAAGAAAACTTGGGGCTTACCACATTTTAGTCAACTTTCAGCTAAGCAGGTCAAATTATATTCCATAGTGTAGAACATCCTATTAACTAATTAGATAATTATAGGTGGAGCTGGTAGCACTGCCAGCTATAAAGGTTGTCCAACACTTCCCATTATAAGACGCAAATTTCAATTGCTTTTAACTTTGCTAAACTTTAACTGTTTGGGCTGAAATTTTCCATTCTGGGTGTGTGCCTCAGTCCAGCTGTTTCCAAGAATGAAGCTAGAGAAAAATATATTGTCTTGCCCATGTTCAAAAATTCTTGAGACCTTTTCTTTGGGAAACTCTAGAGCCCCCATGCTTTGAAGTAGAAATTTGGCAGGGATGTGGCCTTTGTGTCAGGAATGTGCCTTTTGCCAGCCCTGTGAAAATCTGCCCGAATTTGGCCAAGTTATATTTTTTTGAAAAATTGCAGTTTGCACATACTCAGACTTGCAAGAGCTTAACAGCTAAATTCATAAAAGATTCTTTCCTCACTGAGCGTGCTCCATCCTGTCACAGCTCCTGTGTGTGACTGGACTGCTCATGCACCATCCTCACAAAACAGGGCTGCAGGGTTGAGGCTGGACTTTCCTTGTAATGGCTGCTCTGGAATGGGATGGGGATGGGCACTGGAACTGAGAGAAAGGAAACTGTCTCTCCTGTGTTATCAGTGACCCTCTGGCTGACTCCCAGATAGTGAAGAGGAGGAAGCCGTCTGATTTGAATGCAAGACCGAGGGGAAGGAAAGGAATAGATTGGGATAAGGACCCTGATAAGACTTGGACTGGAAGTTGGGGGAGAGTAATTGTGACTGGAATTTGGAGGGGGGAAACTGAGCTTGGCTGGGCAAGGAGACTGGGATAGAGAACTGGCTGTGATTAATTGGACCAGAAGGCTGAGACCGGGAGCTGTAGAGAGGGAAAGACTGGGAGTAGGAACCAGTGAGGAAATGGGGGCACAACTGGGAGCTAGTTTGCTGGGGGGACACTGAGATTGGCCAACGAGTTAGGGGAGAGCCTGGGACTGGCTGAACAAGGAAACTGGGACTAGGAAGCAGTGCAGGGTGGAGTACAGGGACAAATGGGAGGAGAGACAAATCTGACAAGTGGTGTGCGGGGGCAGAACTAGGACTGACTGGGCCAAGATACTGAGACGAGGAGTCCAGGGGTGGAGGCGGGTGACTGAGGTTAGATGAGGAGCACTAGGAGGGAGATTGGGACTGGGAACTAGTGCCTGGGAAGAGGGGAGATACAGAGTGGGCCAGCAGCTGGGAGCAGGGTACTGAGCCTGGCTGAGCAAGGAGACTGGGACTGGGATGAGAAGCCTCAGGAGTGGAGAGTGGGACTGGGATAAGGAGCCAGATGAGGGGAAGAGACAGGACTCAGACAGGGACAGGCTGGAGGAGACAGGGTAGAAGTGGTCAAGTTTGGGGAAAATGGACGGAAGAGAAAATGCTTTTTTGGTGAATTTACTATTTGCTGACAAAATTTTGCCCAACTCCACTCACTTCTGCAGCTGAAGTCAGAGTGAGCCATGCTTGAATATATAAAGTTCTATATAATTCTACTCTGAAAAACCAAGTACACCCAAAATTATTGAATACTTTTGACCTTAATCTCTCTCTGCCTCACCATCTGTAAAATGGGGATAGTACTACCTCCTTGTCTCACAGGGGTATTGTGACAATAAATGAATTAATATTTGTGATGCACACAGATTCTATAATGTTGAGCATACAAAAAAGCCTATGAGGATATTAATAATTCTGTCTTCAGATGAGGGTTTGAATAGCATGCAGTAAATAAGACCTGGGGCCACACACTGAACAATGAGGAGAAAACAAAATATTGAATAGTTTGCTTACTAAATGAACATGGTACAGCCTGTGCACTGAGTGAGGCAGGAGTCCTTTGGGGAAAATTGTTTGTGACAATTAATATATGTTAATTAAAGGCTGTATGTTAGGGGGCTGAATTGAGGTGGCACAGACAATCTTAATTCTGGCATTTCCTAACTTTTGAGTGCTTGACTCTGCAACCTTTATAGTGTTTTTTTAAATTAGTATGTTTGTGTAATATTGAAATAACCTTATCTTGGTATTTTAAAATTTATCATTTTCTTAGATATTGTGAAACTTTGGTACTGAGAGAAGTAATGGAATGTGAGGTTTTTATACAAAATTTAGAGATAAGAACAGCCATTCTGGGTCAGATCAAGGGTCCATCTATCCCAGTATCCTTTCTTCTGACAGTAGCCAATGCCAGGTGCTTCAGAGGGAATGAACAGAACAGGTAATCATCAACTGATCCATCCCCTGCAGCTGTCAGGTTTCCCTTCCCACTCTGAACTCTGGGGTACAGAGGTGGGGACCCACATGAAAGACCCCCTAAGCTTATTTCTACCAGCTTAGGTTAAAAACTTCCCCCAGGCATAAATCCTTTCTTTGTCCTTGGATGGTATTGCTGCCACCGCCAAGTGATTTAGACAAAAATTCAGGAAAGGGGTCACTTGGAGTCCCTAGTTCCCCAAAATATTCCCCCAAGCCCCTTAACCCCCTTTCCTGGGGAGGCTTGAGAATAATGTGAGTACCGACCAGACTCTTTGTCTCTAGGACACTGAAAATCAATCAGGTTCTTAAAGAAAGAACTTTATTTAAAGAAAAAGTAAAAGAATCACACCTGCAAAAATCAGGATGGAAGGTAATTTTACAGGGTAATAAAAAGATTTAAAACACAGAGGATTCCCCTCTAGGCTCAGCTTCAAAGTTACAAAAAACAGGAATAAAACTCCCTCTTAGCATAGGGAAAATTCACAAGCTAAAACAAAAGATAATCTAACGCATTTCCTTGCCCTTACTTACAATTTTTGTAACCTTAGGTGGTTCATTTCAGGTATGTTTTCAGGAGATGTTTTTTCCTGCCTGGTCTCTCTCTCTCTGTCCAGAGAGGGAACAACAAAGAGAGCACCAACAACTCCCCCCCTCTCCAGATTTGAAAGTATCTTCTTTCCTTATTGGTCCTTTTCGTCAGGTGCCAACCAGGTTATTTGAGCTTCTTAACCCCTTACAGGTAAAGATTCAGTACAGCTGCTCAGGAGGGATTTTATGCTCCCCTTAGCTGTATGTTTATGACAACAGCCCATTCCTAGCATCTGGCAAATATAGGCTAGGGATACTTCAGAGCATGGTTTTGCATGATCTGATTATAAAGATATAAATAATCTAAGATCTAAATAAAGGCAGATGGTCCAGTTCTGTTACATATATGGGAGACAAGGTGGGTGAGGTAATATCTTTTATTGAACCAATTTCTGTTGGTGAAAGAAACAAGCTTCCCAGTTTATACAGAGTTCTTCTTCAGGTCTGGGAAAGCTACTTATATGAGCATGATACATATTGGTATTGTTGTGAATGACAAATATCATGCATATTTGCATAGTTCTACATTTTTGTTGTGTTTATTGTTTACATAAGTTACAGTGCAAATTGCAAACAATATATCTGAATGATCTGCAGACCAAGAATTATTCACCACCAAAAAACAAAAAAAAATCAAGACTGGTTTTAAATAACATGTCAATTTAAAAATGTTGTGATTTGCTTATTCACAAATAGGGAACAAAGGTGGGATTTCACAAATCAGTTATTCGTTGTGAATTATTCATTCAGCTCTAGTGCTCCACTGTAAGATTCAGCTACAGGAATTGCCAGTTCTATTTTTATTTTAAAATGGTCAGCATTCTTTTGCACTTAAGTACCTCCATCACAATACTTTCAAGATTGTGTATTTGAATTCAGATCCTTACATTGCAGGAGAAAAATTGCATTCAGCAATTGATCTCCTATTCTTATTAGATAGACTTTCATGTGTAAGTTAGGGAAAGAGTATGTTACCTTAAAATGATATATGCTGTAGTCCACCAATAAAATGAATACATGTAATATAAATAGAATGGAGTATAAAGAGAATATAATACAACACTCAGAGATACTATGGCCTGTTTTTTAATGTCCCCAAAGAATGACATTTAGGCATATGCTACATTGCATCTGCATATCTGGCAGTTAGATGTCTATCTGCAATAATTTGCTCTTACAGTAAACTCCACCCATAATTAGTTACACTTACATTTTTATGGGAGGAAAAAAGGAAGGATGGTTTTCAAAATCATGCTGTATATGCTTATAAGATGCAATACAAAAGCTGACCTTAAGCATTACTGCCCATAACTTAAGTGTCTATATATGTAGGTCAAGAGAAGACGTAGGAACCCAGGGTCTCCAATATGTATAACTAGCATGTACAGTAACATCCCATCTAGAAACAGTGGGTCAGATTTTCCTCTTGCCTATCAGTGAAGTCAGTAGAGTTACACCATTGTGAACGTGATGTGAGGGAAGACTCAGCCCAGAAGGCTTCAGTTGTACACACCTCTTTATATTTATAAAATATTTACACTGCTAAGGAAATGGTAAGTCGTTCCCACAAATCTATACTGTACTTACAGAACAAATATACAGTTCTGTGGGAAGTTTCATCTTAAATTATTCTCAAGTATCACCATTTACCTCCCTTGCATTCTGAATATTGGAAGCTGCCTCTTTACCTTGGACCTTGTCGTTCTTTTTGCAGATCATGTAAACGGGCACTGTACAAGCCCAACCTCCCAAACTTGCAGCTCTGGAAAACGGCTCTCTAGCGCAGATGTTACAAAATCAAATCGCCGAGGGCCTGGGAGGCCCCCATTTAGAAAAGCACAGTCTGCGGCTTGCATGGAGATTTCCCTTCCAGTCACAACAGAAGGTGAGTGCCAATGAGCGTTTTCATTAGGTATGTGTTAGTTTCACTTTTCCACAAGATGTGAAAGCAAACTGGTTACACGCTATTTAGCATGATCCCTGTCCTAGTCACTTCTCTAAACTGCTGTCTTCATTTAATTGTTTAGAATTAGAATGATCCCTGTGTTTTAGTGTTGTTACTAACCAGCCAGCCTGCTGCTGACTTTTGTGCTACCTAGAGATGCGGTATACCAAACTTCCTGAAACTCTCACAGTCCTTCCACCTTCTTTTTGAGCCTGGAAGCTTTGCTCCAGAAAAATGATTGTTCATCAGAATTTATGTACAGTAATTCTGACAGCCAGTGACCTCAAAAGCTTAAAATACACCTCTACCCCGATATAACGCTGTCTTCGGGAGCCCAAAAATCTTACCACATTATAGGTGAAACTGCATTATATCGAACTTGCTTTGATCTGCTGGAGTGCGCAGCCCTGCCCCCCTGGAGCACTGCTTTACCGCGTTCTATCCGAATTTGTGTTATATCGGGTCGCGTTATTTCGGGGTAGAGGTGTATTCTGATCCCTGTTTATTCACGAGTAATAGTCTGAAAAATGAGAACTATATTTATAAGACTGAGAGTTTAACCTTTGCTCACCCATTGTATTATTCTTTGGTATTAAATATAATTAAGGGCTGTAAATTCTGCAATTCCCTGGCCATGGGATTTACCCCTTGCTGGAGAATTGTGGTTCAGAATCAAAACTTCCTTTAAAATAATTTGTTTTGAGAACTTATGTTTGTGAATACAGCCTCCAAATTTTGAACTAAGTATAAGCCAGGCAGTGTTGTCTACCTGAGTGTTCAGACACATTCAAACCACAGTTCTGAGGAGTGTAAACTGTCCCATTCATGTCAGTGGGTTAAGTGCGAAACTTCAAATATGCCCATTTAAATGTCAGCATTGCTAACTATTTCGATGCCCATCATTTTAACAGAAGCATCCAGCTAATGTGCTTTTCCCATAACCTCAAAACACCTCCTGTGCCTTGTGAGATGCTGTCACTCCCAATTATCCCTCACCCACCAAGCCTGCAACTTCCCCCACACCCTCCACAGCTTGTACAATGCAACAATGTGATGTCCGTACAAAATGCTTTGGCAGTCAGCAACTGAAAAAAATGTAATAGCAAAATAAACAGCACAGGGGCTCTTCTACTTTAGTCTTGTGGCACCTTAGAGACTAACAAATTTATTAGAGCATAAGCTTTTGTGGACTACAGCCCACTTCTTCGGATGCATATAGAATGGAACATATATTGAGGAGATATATATACACACATACAGAGAGCATAAACAGGTGGGAGTTGTCTTACTACCTCTGAGAGGCCAATTAATTAAGAGAAAACAAACTTTTGAAGTGATAATCAAGCCAGCTCAGTACAGACAGTTAGATAACAAGTGTGAGAATATTTACAAGGGGAGATAGATTCAATGTTTGTAATGGCTCAGCCATTCCCAGTCCTTATTCAAACCGGAGTTGATTGTGTCTAGTTTGCATATCAATTCTAGCTCAGCAGTTTCTCGCTGGAGTCTGTTTTTGAAGTTTTTCTGTTGTAATATAGCCACCCGCAGGTCTGTCACTGAATGACCAGACAGGTTAAAGATCCTTTACTCTCACAGATCTTGGGAGACAGACCTGTCCTCGCTTACAGACAACCCCCGAACCTAAAGCAAATACTCACCAGCAACCACACATCACTGAACAAAACCACTAACCCAGGAACCTATCCTTGTAACAAACCCCGATGCCAACTCTGTCCACATATCTATTCCAGTGACATCATCATAGGACCTAATCACATCAGCCATACCATCAGGGGCTCGTTCACCTGCACATCTACCAATGTGATATATGCCATCATGTGCCAGCAATGCCCCTCTGCCATGTACATTGGCCAAACCGGACAGTCTCTACGCAAAAGAATTAATGGACACAAATCTGACATCAGGAATCAAAATACTCAAAAACCAGTGGGAGAACACTTTAACCTGTCTGGTCATTCAGTGACAGACCTGCGGGTGGCTATATTACAACAGAAAAACTTCAAAAACAGACTCCAGCGAGAAACTGCTGAGCTAGAATTGATATGCAAACTAGACACAATCAACTCCGGTTTGAATAAGGACTGGGAATGGCTGAGCCATTACAAACATTGAATCTATCTCCCCTTGTAAGTATTCTCACACTTGTTATCTAACTGTCTGTACTGAGCTAGCTTGATTATCACTTCAAAAGTTTGTTTTCTCTTAATTAATTGGCCTCTCAGAGGTGGTAAGACAACTCCCACCTGTTTATGCTCTCTGTATGTGTGTATATATATCTCCTCAATATATGTTCCATTCTATATGCATCCGAAGAAGTGGGCTGTAGTCCACGAAAGCTTATGCTCTAATAAATTTGTTAGTCTCTAAGGTGCCACAAGTCCTCCTGTTCTTCTTTTTGCGGATACAGACTAACACGGCTGCTACTCTGATACTTTAGTCTTATTCATTTTAATATTTCACTTATTACAAATTCAATTTTTAACTTAAGTGAGGCTGCCACACAATTTCCAATCTGCTTAAGTAATGATACTTCCCAGGGCTACCCTCTGGGCCATAGCACTCCCTGGTCTCTGCAGTGCTGCAATCCCACCAGCGACATGCCCCTTCTGCCCCCAGCATCACCTCCAGTATGCCCGCCACACCATGGCTTGCAAAGAGATCATTGGAAGATGGCCTTTTGCCTGTGTTCAGCAATGCCTGCACCAGGATAATTCTCCCAGAGTCAGAATGAGAGCTCTTAGAGCCCCTTTACCCAGCCCCAGTCCTTTCACCCGTTTGTATGGGGGACAATGCGAGAGTGAAGAGCTCACCCATAGAGTCTGTTGATGCACCTTTTAAATACAAACTGTAGAAAATACCTTTGTTCACAGATGTAAAAAGATCCCTCTACATACAGGAAATGGATAGAATATCAGAGCCCCCTTCATTAATATTTCTGATAGCTAGATCTTCAGAGTTTATTAATTAGGATGTGATCAAATAGAGGAATCACTGCTGATCCTTTTCTCCATGACTGTTTGAGATCACACCACAGCAAGACAGAAGAGATCACTGTAGGATCTACTGAAGCTGACAGTATGGAAATGAACTCATGAATCATGTCATTATCCCATTAAATTATCCCATGAACCATTATCCCAAGATGGTGACCTGCTAGGGATTAAAGTGCAAGTCCCAAACTCATGGGCTGGCGGGAGGCAGGTTGGTGGACGCAGCACACTGTGCAGAGAAAGCACGCTGCATTCTTCTCGAGGAACTCCATCCAGCTGATTTAAGGGGCAACACTGATCACTTCCAAAGGAACTACATTTAGAGAAAAATTGAATGTGATGTAGAGTCACTGAAGGGGGAACCCATAAATCCTGATCTCTAAAAAACCCCATGAAATCACACTACAGTCTCTCCACAGCACATAGAAAAAGTGTGATCTTCCAGTTCCCTGTCAAAGGAAATAACTCGTTCAAAGAATATGCCTTTTATAAGCTCAAATGTAAATACAGACTAATAGATAGTTCAGGAGTGAGTACTGTACCAAGATAGACTTAGAGAGCTCTAATGAAGTCATTGTAAATGGCTTATGAATAACAGCAGACTTCACTCATGAATTAACCTGGGTGTTCTCTTCAGGTTAGTTATGGCTAATAATAATTAATATTATAATAATATAATATATATTATAATAATTAATTAATATGGAGCTCATAGGTAGCACTTTTTATCTGTAGATCTCAAAGCACTTTGCAGAGATGGTAAAAGTTTTAAAACTTTCCACAGGTAATGATTTAGCTTTCTCTTGTCACTGAAAAGGTAGTCTAGCTTTCCTGAATGTCAGCAAAAGAAAACTTAGAGGTATCAGTGATGTCAGTGAAATGGTACTGCACCTCTCACTAATGTCACTGAATCGACTTTAACAGCCTATTTTCTGTCACAGTTAACAGCAGAATAGTTGGTCAGGGTATAGTCTATTAATATGTAATATGATGTGTGTTTATATATATATATATATATATATATATACACACACACACACACACATGCGTACAAGCTAGAGTATATATACACTAAAAAAGAACAGCCTTCTTGTACTTTACATTCTCATATTAATAATGGGATGTAATTTTTTTATAAGAATCCTTATTTTGAAATAAATCTAGGATGTTATTTCCATTTAACTAGGTTAAACATTTAACAGATTGCTACTGTGTTAGCTCTTTTGAGTTTCAGTTTAGTAATTGATCTGCATCAAATGACTGGTATGTAAGAATTCTTCCACAGACATTGTTTTGGCATATTTTTATTCATCTCAGTAGTGTTTTGTATTAAATACTACTGCCAAAAGTGATGTGAGCCCTATGAGGGTCGTAGCTTAAAAAAAAAAAAAGACTTTGCAAAGAAAATGCTGAGAATACATTTTCTGTCCAGATGAGCTCATTACATT
>NC_088791.1:144853823-144868386 GCF_011386835.1 Chrysemys picta bellii | reverse complement strand
AGTGTGCTGTTCCCTGATCTCCCCTGCTTCAGAAGCCATGGTACCAAAGCTGTAGGATGGGCATTAATGCTGACTGTCTTAGCATTATCTTGCAGGTTTGCTGGGGCTGTTCTTCAGCTTGGCCCCCTATCCCATCCAATGGTTGTTCTTTAGCCCAAACTTGTGGAGCCCCATGTGCACAATGCTCATGTTATAAGACATCCAGGGGCTTAGAGGAAGGGAGGGAGGCTCCTTTGACGTTGTATGTGAAATAACCTAACTTGAGCTGTTTTCACCCCATCTGAGTTTAGAAGCAGGGTTACAAAGATGATGTGGCCCAGGTTGTCTATCTGCTACTGAAAGGATTTACAATAAAAATACTGATAAGTCTAGTAAAAGGAAGCAGTTATTCTCCCCTCCAGAAAAGAATGCATTTTAATTATTGAAGTCCATCAATTAATGGATCTGCCCATTGTGTATTTATTCCTTTGTGGCTCCCTTAGAACAAGACTAGATACTGGGAATGAGGAAGGGTTTTGTTACAAAAGGAGAGGGTGGTTAATTTTTGACAGCAGCCAATGAGAAAGTTATGTTTGTATAATAGTCAAGTCACTCTCTGTGCCGTGGCTCACTCACCGGCATGTCATCACCTTTGTGAGAAGTGTCAATAAATATTACACAAGTACCTCTTTCTAAGCACAAAACTCCTACTGGGGGAATTCCCAGAGCCCCTTATAAAAGGGATTCCGCTGACCTTTCTCCATCATATCTGTTTGCTGAGAAGATGCAGTGTGAAAACTTGGCTGTGCTGCTGGTCTTTCTACAAAATGCCATTGCATTGAATGCAGCCAGCACCATGCTCCAGAATGTGGTAAGATACATATTATGACTTTCACAGGTTCCAATGTATTCTTTTTTCCTCCCGCTATTCAGGTTGGGAGAATATTTTAAAATTGAGGCAAGTTTTCAGATCTCCACTTGTTCTGTGGGCTCTCTGCATGTAGCAAGTGTAAAATATCACCTTTAATAAATGTCCTGGGACTTAATTATAAATTTGAAAACAAATTACACTGTTTTAAAAACAGCCAAATTCTGTTTTTGGTTAGGCAAATGCAACTCCCATTGAGAATCTGACTAGTTTAAATGCAAAATGCAAGTTGAAATTAATTAGCTGTGGTTTATACTTGAGACTAACTCAATCCAAAACCACAGATGCAAACACCCCTCATCCTTTGGAGTGTTCTAGATCTGGATTTAGATCTCAGGTTCATTTGCCCAGCACTTTGAAAACACAATGCACTATATGAGTTTTAGGTGATACTATCAATGCGGTCTCTTGGTCTAATAGGCCTTGTAGTGCTGGGACTTAGATAGTGAACTCAGCATCTAAGGGGAGGGAATGTTTTTCACTACAGCATCCTTAAGCAGTGGCAATTCCTGGTGGTAAGAATCAAGGCTGAAGTGTAAATATATAATAAGCTGAGGATGGGGGAATTTAGAATGTCAAGAATTTCTCATTATGCTCACCCTTGGGTAAACCATAATTTGTGCAGATATTTGTAAAATTTATGATGATCCTTGTAACTCTGCTGTTAATCACTATCAATCCCCCTGTACAACACGATCAGGGGGCCAGACCAATGGCCGCATACATCACCTTTTTGACAAGCTGGCACAAACTCCCCTCTTTTCTCTGAATCTATTTAATCAAGTGGCCTTTTTCCTGCCATCTTCCAGTTCCTCAGCTGTCCAAATGGCTGTTTTAGGGGCTGGGGGATGAGGGAGCAGGTGATGGGGATGCAGCAGCATGAGGCTCTGAACAGGTTCTTGGATGGAGTACTAGGAGGCCCGCAGGGGAAGCTGGCTAAAACTGGGGCTCCAGAGCACTGTCAGAATGGAGTTCTGCTTCAGTGCGGCTTTGAAGTTGTGCAGCTGGGGATGACCCCTGCCACGCAGAGCTCCTGCAGGAATGGAGCACTGCTCTTGTATGGCTGACTAGCAGCTACCTCCGTGTGCAAGCCCCTTCCTGCCCCACACGCCTTTAGTTTAATCACCCCATTTGATGCACAGTTTATCAAATGGTTTTGCAAGCACTGGAGATTGCCATGGTTCCCATTCGGTGGAGCTCGGCTGTGTACATTGGTGGGCTGCATCCCCGCGGTATAGTGTGTTGCAGGGCCGGCTCTGGCTTTTTTGCTGCCCCAGGCAAAAAAGCCTCCCCCCGCCCCCCGGCGGGGAGCGCAGCAGGGGAGGGCAGCGAGCACGGCTGCGGCCCTGCTCTCCCCGGCCGGCCGGAGCGCCGGGGCAGGGCGGAGAGCCCGGCCGCGGCCCCGCTCTCCTCAGCCGGACGGAACGCCACCACCCTCCAGGTGCCACCCCAAGCACATGCTTGGTAGGCTGGTGCCTGGAGCCGGCCCTGGTGTCTTGTGCAGTACATGGGACCTTGATTACTGTAGACTCCCAGGGATGCATGTTGAGATTCAAGAGTAACATCCAATCTTGCCAGTGCTATGGAGGGATAGGACCTGAAACCTTATTCCATAAGATGGCAGTGAGATGGTATATATTACTTGAACATGAATAATGCACATTGTTTTGGACAGACTGAGCATCTGCAGCCGTTCATTGATCACATGTAGCTTTTTTTTCAAGGGAAGGACTCCATGAAACAGCATTGTACCAGAAGAAACATTAACTGTCTCAGCAGTCAGTTGGAAATCCCAATCAACGTTAGAGCTGCTGGAGATGGCTCCTTTAAAATCAAAGTTTCAAAATATTGAGGAATCTGGACTGCTGTTTGGATGTTGGGAGTGGGAAAGGGGGTTCATGATAGTGAGTTGCGTTGTAATAGGCGTTTGTTTCCTTTCCAGTCTACACCTTTCTCCCCTGTTGGAATAGACACTCTTAGAATAATTTTAAAAGTAGTTTGGTGGGTTTCTGATATTTAAATCCACTTTTTAAAAAGTTCTCAATTTAATAAATTAAGATCTAGATAAAGGGCAGTTTGTAATCTGTATCAGGGATTAAAAAAGTACCACAACCAAGCTAGCACAAATGGGGGCCTTATCAAAGGTAAGTACAATAACCATATTTGTCTGTTCGTTGGATATTTTCCTCTGCTCCTTTTTTCACTGTTCCTGCTAAGCAGAATGCAAATCCAGTAATTTGGGGAGTCTGAGGCTGACAATTTCAAAAGCACCTAAGGGACTTTTTTAATAGTGACCTAGGCCCAGATTTTTAAAAGCTATTTAAGCACTGCAGCACTCTGTTGTAATGCCGAACCAAGTTGGTGTCAATTCCCTTTTCAAAAGGATTTAGGCTTATAGGAGCGCAACTATAGGGGTTGTGTTAATCCAATAAAAAGCACAGTGTGGAACAGAAGCCTGTTTCTCTCACTTCATTAGAAGTGGACAAATTTAGTCATGGTACAAAACTACTTATAAAAACAATATTCAACAGCCAATATTTTATTATTTTTTTAACTCTAGCTGCCCCAAGTAAAAAACTTTGTTTATACCCCTGTGCGCTGATGGAGAGAGCAGTGATGCATGGCCATGACTCCACTCAGTACCCTGCAGTAGAAGGCATACCAGCTACTGCAGGTTGGGGGAGTTTTAAAGTCTTCAGCTCTCCTGTTTACCAGGGCTGGCTGAAAAATATCAAATGAAACATTCCCAGTGAGGAAAACAGGGTTTAGTCAAAATCAAAATTTTCCATGAAAATTGGTCTAATTTCTGTGGCTTCTTCCATCAGTGAAGTACAAACAAAACTTTGTAAGGTGCTTTGAAATTAATGGACTACAATCACTAAGTGGCCCTGTTGCAAAGACCATTAAAAGCAATGACTCCCTATAAGATTTAATATTTCCTGCTCTGCCATTTACTGACTCACTGTCTGATTTTAGAAAAATCACTTCACTTTCCTGTACCTCCATTTTTCCAGTGTTAAAATGGTTATAGTATTTAACTACCTCTATAGGGGTGTGGTGAAGTTTAATGAATTGATATAGGAAAATACTTTGAGTTCATAGGAAGAAATTATTACAACTTAATATTGACCCTGAATGCATTTATTATGATCACAGCTTAACTTTTCCCCTGCTTGGGGACTGCCAGTCCTTTGCTGTTGATTCCTAGTAGCATATTGACTATTTATTTGCTTTCTGAAACCAACTTGTTCTTACAGCCATTTGCCAATGTGACCGGCTCTTTGAATGACAATGGAGTGTGCCAATGCTCAGTGTACCTGCCAGACACAGTGTTTCCTGTGCAGAAGGTTGAGATTCTGGAAATCACAGCCCAAGTGCTTTCTGAGAAATTTGAAAGAGAACTTACTAAAGTAAGGATTTTTGGTTTTTCTTTTTTTAAAAGCTGACCAGTCCTATTTTTAGTGAATGTGAAACAGTCCAACAGTCAGAACTTTGCAGGGCCTGTCTTCAAGCAACTGCAGTGAGGGGCATGTAAAAATCACAAGGAAAAGGATGATTAAACATAAAATGTTCAATATTGTAGCATGCAAGCAGGGCCTTATATGAGTTTCGAGTATCCTCAGGCCTCATTCCTGGGCCTATAGGCACATGGTGTTCTTTGAGGGATGGAGGAAGCACTTTGCTTCTCTTTATGAACCATGGAACAGTCTTGTTGGCCTGTAATTGCTATATACAGTTACAGAGGAAGCCATGATTCCTGCTCCCTCCTGTGGTACTTTTATGTAACCAGCATATGGGAGGGAATGAGGGAAAAGAGCAAATGTCAGCTCAGCCCAGGCTGAAGCATGGGAAAAATCCACCACCTGACCCCCTCCATTCCCTTAACAGTTGAAAAAAATCAATTTTCTCTGTCAACATTTGATGCTCTAGCAATGACTACTGGATTATGCATTTTAGTTAAAGACCAACTCTTTACCCTTACACTACTTTCCTTCCTTGTTACAAGGATTCAGATCTATTCTCTTCTCTCCCCCCTCGCTCCCTCCCACCACCAAGAAAAAACAAAACAGGCAAAACTAGGGGACTACTGTGGTTTCTCAAGAGAAGGAGAACCTGCATTTGATTTTTGCTGGTAGATGAATATTCAGGGTTTAAATTAGGTGTCCTGGAGAAAGTGTTGGACGTCTCCAGGAGCCAGATGTCTTAAGAAATGAAGTGTCCTTGAATTCATCAGTAGAAAAGGCACATCAGTAAATTATAAATTCTAACTATAAATATTCATAGCTCTCTTCTTATCTGCTTTTGATTATACTAGATGTGCTGCATAAAACACAAAATGGGGGGGGGGAGAATCCTATAGAAAGTCTTTTCAGTTAAAATAATTCACTTTGAACTAACTAGAGCTAACAATGATACTCATTCAGTTGTCAGTAAAGATATATGAAGGGCAACTTGATAGAACTTGACTGATCACTTTAGGACAGTGGTTCTCAAACTATTGTATTGGTGACCCCTTTCACATAGCAAGCCTCTGAGTGCGACCCCACTAAATTAAAAACACTTGTTTATATGTTTAACACCATTATAAATGCTGGAGGCAATGCAGGGTTTGGGGTGGAGGCTGACAGCTTGTGATGCCCTATGTTATAACCTCATGACCCCCTGAGGGATCCCAACCCCCAGTTTGAGAACCCCTGCTTTAGAAGGGATGTGGAACTTTTCATTAATGATCCATGAAAACATTAGGTATTTAAGGGCCCCAAAGTGCTCCATTGTGATCAGTAGCAAAATTTCAATTGCTTTCAAAAGGACAAGATCAGGTCTATAATTCCCATCCTGAAACTTGGACTAATTCTGCCAGGTCCTCCCAAATCAGAGGGGACTGAAATAAGACCCAACTGAAGCCAATCTCCTATTGAAGTGAAACTCTGCAATGGGAGTTTTGCTTAAGTAAAGATTAAGTACAGATGACAGGAGTTGGCTGACTTTTTTTGCAACCCTGTAGCAATTTATTTATTTATTTATTTTAAGAAAATGGACTCTAGTGACCAGCTCCTCAGCTGATGTCGTTTTCTTGAAGTCGGTGGAGTTGTGCCAGTGTATACCAGTTCAGGAGCAGGCCCTCACTTTTCAACTCCAGTGGCAGATACCAAAAACAAATCTTGACGTAATCCGAGTTTCACTGCACTTATCATGTTGATGCTTTAGAACACTGTTTGGCTTATCAGACTCAAGTTAGATATAGTGTGACAGATCCCCGATGCGATCCCAGGCAAAGAGACATCAGGTCAGAAATGAAAACAAACTGTTTAACTATGAGGGTGTTAAAATTTTGTAGTTAATTGTTTGTCTATAGAAAGAAAATACCAGGTATCTGAGTTGAAGTAAATTTAAATATATGGATGGGGCAGAAGATGCTATTATAAAATCAGTAGGAAATGAATTTCACAGATATTCTGATATTCAAAATCAGTAAAAACTGTAGGCTGAAAATATTTGGAGTAACTTTTTCATTTGTAATTTGAAACTTTACCAGAATAAAATTAACCTGTTTGACGAATGCAGGAATCAGCTCTTCCCAGCAGTGGAGAAGAGTATAGCTTTGTGCACCTCATTAGAAGTGAAGAATAGCAACTTAAACACAAGGGGAGAATGTGCCTTTCAGTGCTTTGACCACAATGCCCAGAACATGCTCATGTAATAAAAACAGGAAGAGGAAACACACCTACCCAACAGATGAAAACTATATTCAAGGCAGATTATTCTGTTGGAAATATTCCTCTTGATCTCTGCTTGGGTTATATGATATGCAGGTGGCATGCTCACCATGTGATCATGGAGGTCAGACTTGCCTGTGGCCAATGCACTTGCACATGCGACTTCTCAGAATTGCTTGCTCATGTCATTTCTATCCCCCTTTCCCTTCCCCTCCATCCTCTTTCATTCTATGCCTGCCTTATGCTTCCTCATTCCTTCACTCCCATCCTCCAGCTGCATGCTGGAGGAGTGTCTGCTTGCATGCCAAGAAACCTGTGTTGATAAATACCAGTTTCAGGTAACTGCCACAATAGATGAACATTACAGATTTTTCTCCCTGCTCTTTTCAGGCCCTTAGTGTGACAAGGCTTGCAAAGCAGGAGAAACTAGATAGGGATTATTCTTATGCATGCCTAAAATTGCCAAATTTTATTTCTTTAAGGGTGACATTCATGCCTCTGCAGAGGTCCAGCACAAAGCTTATGCACTGCTCAAACCCCACTGCAAAGTTCTGAATGTGGGATGCATGGTGAATATTGATCTATACCCCAAAATATAGTTCATGTACTAGATTTCTGAGATGGTGTGTTGGCCTGTTAGACGGGAGCAGATCATTTAGATACAGGCACAAGCTATTAAGGCAAAATGGGTCTAACTGCCAAGCAATAGAGCATCCATCTTGGGGGTCGGGGCGGCGGCATTCTCCTAGGTAGCCTGGCTGGCCAACTGGGGAAAAACAGTCTGAAGCAGCAGAAAGACTGGGCTTTGTAGCACACTCCAAACAGATTTGGCATATTTTTGACAACTAACTTCTTTTAAAAGCATTTGTTTTCTTTAAGTATGCTAATATTATTAGCAGTGGGATAGATACCCACATTCCTGAATGTTTGTGCCTTTGGTATAGGTAATTGCACATATCAATACTCTTTCTCTATATGGTTGCCAACTTTGTGCTCAGCAGTTTGCAAATGCATTTTTGTGCCTGTGATGGTTTCATGTGCAAATCTTACATGCACAGTTTAGACACCAACCTTTAAACATCTTCTCCACAGAGACGTTTACTAGGGAAATCTCCCAGCTCTTAGTGTATTCTGAGTGCCTGGCTAATCACAGAAATCCATCTAAATCCTCTTCCAACAAGATGGATCGTGCTCTATGGCCTGGTCCTTGTTTGGGTGGTGGTAGGGTATTCTAGACATACCTATTTACACCAGCTCAGGATCCATGGATGTTTGTATTGGAAGATCAGATTGGTTTATACTGGATAATCTCTGGAGATAACATAATTAGCACAAAAAATCCAAAATGTAATTTCTCTGCAGGATCCTCTCAAATCACATATTACTTATTAAGGAAGTTAAGGTCCAAAACAAGCGATAGGATTGCATTATTTTTTTGGTGTATTGCATCTGTCAGAGATGTGAAATACACGTCACACATCTGCTTTTTGGGTGTGACATGGCATTTCCAATTTGGTATGACCTAGCCTGGATATCACAAAACAGCCGTAAATAATCTGGAGTTCACTCTTTTAACTTTACTGATATGCATGCCACATTGCTCACACCTTGGAAAAACAATTGCTACTCTGTAGTGTTCTCTCCTTTTCATAAAAGAAACTAAGGGAAAATTATCCTCTCTTATGCTTACCACAAAAGTCATCAGGTTTAAAAGATCATGCCAAATGAATATTAATAGTCAGTGCAAAAAACATTAATTCAGTGTTATGACTCTCATTGTAACATGATGGCCCTCAGTTACTTGGGATAAATTCTGACCTAAGGTATGTACACACTGAAATGCACATGGTATGTATCTGAGGGCCAAAGTTGGCACTCATTTTCTGTGTGCATATGGAGTTATCCAGATAATAGACTTCAAGACTTCAGTAAAGAAAATTGATAGGTAAGATCTTGTAGGAAGTCTAAAGGGTGGGGGGGAGTTCAGGAGAATTGTCAGTTTTTAAGAGAGACATTATTAAAGGCACAAGAGCAAACGATCCCAAATCATAGGAAAGCTAGAAGTATGGTGAGAGACAACCCTGGCTTAATCAGGAGATCTTCAAAGACCTGAAACTCAGTCAAACACAAGTGGAAACTAGGTCAAATTACAGAAGATGAATATTTATTTTTAAAAAAAAGCATGAGGGGTCAAAATTAGAAAGACCAAGGCAAAAAAGATTAATCTAGCTAGGGACAAAATGTGTAACAAGAAAACATTTTCCAAATATATATGAAGCAAGAGGAAGACCAAGGACAGGAGAAGCCACAGCAATGTCTGAAGTGTTAATTGCCTTTTGGTTGATATTTTCACCAAAAAGTTAGCATGACTAACATAGTGAACATCTATGTAAATGAGATAGGACCTTAGGCTAAAATAAGGAAAGAACAAGTTAAGAATTACTTGGACAAGTTTAGATGTCTTCAGGCTGGCAGGGCCTGATGAAATAAACCCTAGAATATTGTGACAGACCTAGACTGGTTGGGTACAGGAATCTGGTAGAGGAAAACATACTGGACACTGGATGAATAGTTTTCTGTTCCCTGAATGACCAGGGGAGGGGCTGCCCCAATGCAGTCAGGAAGGTACTAGAAGCAGTTATGTCAGGCAGACTCCATAAGACAGCTGGAACCAATTAAGAACAGATTAGAAAAAATCAAGGGAAACAGGCTACTCAGATCACCTGAAGCCTGTTTAGAACTGTCTGGGACTAGTTTCAAAGGATGCTCTTTCAGAGGGCTGGCTGGTAGGAACAGGGAGTAAGTAGGTGTGTAGTGGGAAGACTGGGAGAAAGAAGGTGCACAGTAAAAGCGCCAGAGGACAAGCATGGCCAGGGTGCTAGGAGGGTCTGTTTGGGGAAGTAGCCCAGGGAAGGGCTATAGCTCTGATGGTATAGGAAAACTACACATTATAGGTGCCATTAGGGTCCCTGGGCTGGAACCTGGAGAAGAGAACGGGCCCGGGTTCTCCCTCCCCGCCCCCCCTCCCCCCCAACCCACCCCACGCCTCTACAAAAATGCTCCCTAAGTAGGAAGACAGGGACTAAAGAGGGTTCTTACATCAAACCCGTTGACTGGCCGATGGTGAAAGTGAGTCAGTAAGCTGTAACCCTTTCCTCTTGTTGGGGAGAGAGGCTATACTGAGGGTTACAGCAAACCTCTGAGGCAAGCCCTAACCACCTAGAAGCACAGGACCCCCTGAGGCAAAGCTGGAGCTCTGCCACAATAATGAACTGGCTGAAGATATCGCTGAGCCATTAGCATTATCTTTGAGACTTCATGGAGGATGGGAGAGATCCCAGAGGCCTGGAAAAGGGCAAATCTAGTACCTATCTATAAAAAGGGGAACGAGGACAACTCTGGCAATTATAGACCAGTCAGCTTAATGTTGGTAGCCAGAAAGATAATGAATCAATTTGTAAGCATCTAGAAGAAAGTAAGGTAAGTAACAGTCAACATGGATTTGTCAAGACAAAGGATGTCAAACCAACCTAATATCCTTCTTTGACAAGGTAACAACCCTCGTGGATGGTGGGGACACAGTAGGTGTGATGTATCTTGATTTTTTTAGTGAGGCTTTTGTAAGTGTCTCGCATGACCTTCTCATAAGCCAAGTAGAGAAATATAGCCTAGGTGAACCTATCATACAGTGGGTGCACACTTTATTCAGAGACTGGTTATCAATAGTTCATACTTGAGCTAGAAGGGCATATTGAATGGGGTCCTGCAGGGATCTGTCCTGGTCTGTTTTTATTCAATATCTTCATAAATGATTTGGATAATGGCAGAGAGAGTACACTTATAACGTTTGACAATATCAAGGTGGGAGGGCTTGCAAGTGCTTTGGAGGACAGGGTTAGAATTCAAAATCATCTTGACAAACTGGAGAAATGGTCTGAAATAAATAGGATGAAATTCAATAAAGACATATGCAAAGTACTACAGTTAGGAAGGAATAATTAATTGCAAAAATGGATATGACTGCCTAGGAACATGTACTGCAGAAAAGGATCTAGGGTTTATGTGGCATCGCAAATGAAATATGAGTGAACAATGTAATATGTTGCAAAAAACCTGAACATCATGCTGGGATGTATTAGCAGGAGTGTTGTAAGCAAGACATGAGAAGTAATTCTTCCATTCTACTCAGCAGTGATGATGCTTCAGCTGGAGTATGGTGTCCAGTTCTAGGCACCACACTTCTGGAAAGATGTGGACAAATTGGAGAGAGACCAGAGGAGAGTAACAAAAATGAAAAAATGATTAAAGGTCTAGAAACCATGACCTATGAGGGAAGATTGAAAAATTGGGTTTGTTCAGTCAGGAGACGAGTAGACTTGGGGGGGGGGGTGATCTTTTAGGTACCTGAAAACTGTTATAAAGAAGAGGGTGATAAATTGTTCTCTTTACTTCTTGTCCTGCCCTCAGTGGTTAATGGACTTAAGTTGCAGCAAGGAAGATTTTTGGTTAGACACTAGAAAAAACTTCCTAACTATAAGAGTAGTTAAGCACTGGAATAAATTGCCTAGGGAGGTTGTGGAATCTCCATCACTTGAGGTTTTTAAGAACTGGTTAGACAAACATCTGTCAGGGATGGTCTAGATAATACTTAGTCCCGCCTCAGTGCAGGGGACTAGACTGATGACCTATTGAAGTCTCTTCCAGTCCTACATTTCTAGGAGTCTCTGTTTAATGGCTCCCCTCAGACTCAAAAAGTAGTTGTCACAGTTGTATAAAAAATTGTAACTTTGAAAAGAGAGTCCTCTTACCGTTGGTTTGCCTAGTTAAACTAAGTCACTGAGATTCAGTAGTCAGACACATTATGTGCTTAATTGATTGTATCTGCCCTGCACAAGTATCGATGTACCATTGACTAAACTCCCAAAGACCTGCCCCAGCATGTACTGAGGTTCAGTGTATATCTTGGAAAGAATTATTTGGGGGAAGTCTCTTCTATGGCTGTTACAAAGCCTTGGTCAGGAGTCTGTAGGTGATATTACCAGGACAGTAGAACAGTAAAGCTCTAGTCTTAAAAAGTTGACCTGAGTATAGTTTTTCATTAAAAGGCCATTTCAGAGCTGTCCCCTTGATTAAAATAGATTAAAAAAAATTGTGACTGGGGCAAAACACTCTTAATTCATGTTAAGATAATGCCAAATTGATTTTTAAACCAACAAATTCATTTTAGGTCTGAGAATATGCATGAGCTGTTTCAGTCCAGAAGGTAATATTGAGGGAAGTGATAAGCACCTGAAAATTGGGGCTTATAATGGAAATTCCTTCTGACTCCAGAGTTGCTAATTTGACACAATAATATAATTCTATTTATTCTTGCTGAGAGATGCTGCTTAACCTTCTTGCCATTAAGGAAAAATGGGTACAATTTTAAGTCATGTAGGAGGAGGATTATATCTTTCCCAAGATGCAGGGCCGGCTCCAGGCACCAGCTGAGCAAGCTGGTGCTTGGGGCAGCAGATTGTTGGAGGCGGCATTCTGCCCAATCCTAGGGCGCCACGGCTGCTTTTTTTTTTGTTCTGCTCCGGCCGCCCTGTAGGAGGCAGCGGCGCAGAGAACCAGAGCGCCCTGCAGGGCAATCCTCTTCCTTCCCTCCCCTCCGACCGGAGCGGAGCCCTCGCAGCAGGCGGCAGGAAGCGGCGCAGCGGGAGGGGCCGCGTGGCAGTGCCCCTGCTGTAGCCCTGACCACCCCCTTCTCTCTCTCTCTCTCTCTCTCCCGCCCGCTCCCTCCTCCTCCCCCCCCTCAGCTGGTCCCCCTGCTCCTGTTCTGGCCGTGCCGCAGGTGGTTTTTTTTGCTTGGGGCAGCCAAAAAGCCAGAGCCGGCCCTGCCAAGATGTTCCATTTGTATGGAACTCTAATTTTCAGAGACTGCTCTAAATCCATATTATGTTCTTGACGTTCTTCTTGACAATGTTTGTACTGTGACCTTTACATTAGTAGAGACATGTTCAAAAGTATATTTATCCAGCCATCTGTTTAGTGGTTCCACATCTGAAGAGGCTGCTGTGCAACAGTTATTCTCCCTAAAGGCTAAAATAACTGTCACCTCAACTGGCCTTCATTTAAATCAGTTTCTGGATGGATGGATGGGATTTGTAATAGTGCACTGTGCTAAAATAACCCCTTCTTCAGGGGACTCAATTAGTTCTGATGCATAAAAGATTGGATACTATTTGGAGTGTGGAGGCCTGACCAGTGCCCACTGAAGTCAACAGAAAGTCATCTTGGACAAATTGGTGGATTTTTTTTGTTTGTTACTTTTTCAGCCCCAGAGAGTACATCTACACAGCAGTGAGTCTCCAAGCTCAGGTCAACAGACTTGGGCTTGCATTATGTGCTAAAAATAGCTGTGTAGGTGTTAAGGCTTAGGCTGTGGCACAGGCTCTGAGGCCTAGGGAGGGGGATATTCTTAGCACTGTCAACTGGGGCTCAGAGACTCGCAACCATGCGCTGTGTAGACATTCTTCATGTACATCACTTCTCTGAAATAATCACTGCAGGTTTCCTGGTAGAATCTTCCCCCTGAAATTCTATATAATCCTGGATAAAGTTAGCTCATAGAGGGAACATTAGTGAGTGTAAGCGGGTGGCTTGACCTGTACAGGCTGGAGGGCCTGGGATTAACTCTCCCTGAGATTAACCTTTTGTGGGCCCAGCACCAAACATATTTGTGGCTCCCAATGGGAGCAACAGAGGATGGAGTGGGGAGGTTGGTCCCCGGAGTGAGGCGCCGGCTGGGCCAATGGGGCATGGTATGGTGGGGGCGGCTCTACTCTGCCCACCCCAGTTCAAGGGCACTTTTCACAAACCGGCAGTTGCAGATGCACACTGGCCCACGTGGCCCTGTGCTGCCAGAGTGCCCCTTCCCTTTGGGGGCGGGCCTGGGCAGTGCCCCACAGTCCCCTGCCCAACACCACCTCACTCCCTAGGCCACCCCAGAGAGGAGTGGGCGGGGGGGAGAAGGGGCTGGGAGAATAGAGGAGTCAGTGGGCTGGCAGGACCTCAGGGCAAAGTGCAAACAGAGCAGGCTGGGCTGGGCCCCATGGCACTATTGTAAACTCGGTATTGCTGTGGCTAGCCAGCCCTGATTACTGAAGGAGGCACACCTGACAGGGATCAGGTGATTCCCCAATAAAGAGTAGCTGGAAGCTGAAGTGAGGGGAGAACTCAGGGAGAGCAAAGACTGCTGGGAGTGAGGAGGCTCCAGCAGAGTCCTGGGATTTGTGACTAAGGGTTTATCTGCACCAGTGGTGCCCAACCTTATTACACAGGCGTGCCACGTAATCTGTTTGGCCCACAAGGTTTCTACATATTTTAATAAGATTTAAAGTCACTTGTATTGATTTATATTTGAAGTTCAGCTAGTTTTGTATGTATTTAGATAGGTTGTTTCTGTGTTCGATATTGTCTATTTACATACTTGTGTAAACTAAAATGATGTAAACATGATGAAAAAACGCTAATGAATCGGCCATTAGTATATTGTGTTGAAGCAGGCTGCAGGCCTTATGAAATGCTCTGGTGGGCTGTGTATGGTCCATAGGTTGTACACCCCGAGCTACACTGTCCAGCAGTTTGGACTGCGGGGGTGTGAATAGCCATGCGCACCAAGATGCTGCACTGTAACTCACTCATGTGGATACTGCAGATGCAACCCATAAGGTTCCTAGTTTGCCTTCATGTAATCCTCTTCAAACAGGACTACGTTAATGTGAAGAAGGAACTTGCTAGTTCAAGTCCCTGGCATCAACACGGGGGAGTTACAGAGCAGCACTTCAGTGCACCCTGCAGTCCGAACTTCAGGACAGTATAGATGTAGCCAAAGATTCCAGCTAGGAAGTGCTAGCAGTAGCCTGCTAAGGCAAGGGAGACCCCAAGAGAACAG
>NC_088791.1:144828278-144853323 GCF_011386835.1 Chrysemys picta bellii | reverse complement strand
TTGCCCCTGAGGGGGGTATGCCGATCTCGATATGTCCTCAGAGGAGCGAGACACCGATCTCGATGGCCATGGCGGTGCCGAGTGCGCCGAGACGAATCCCGTGGGATACGGTGCCGCACGGTGCCGGTCTGGAGATGTTCTATCTCTACACGGTGCCGGCGATCGGTGCCGAGATCGCGATCGGTGCCGATGACCTCGCCGGTGCCGGGAGTCGGATCTGGACCTAGACGATGACCTGGAGTAGGCCCGGTGCCGGGAGCGGCCTCTCGACGTCGAGCGTCGATCGCATCGGTGCCGAGAACTACGTCTCGATGTCGATCGGTGCCGACGATCATAGCGGTGCCGAGACGTAGAGCGGTGCCGCGACGATGATCTTGGCCGCGAGTACGACCAGTGCCGAGGTGATATCCGGCGCCGGGACTGCGAGCGGCGTGGGGACCTGCTTCGGGACCTGGACCGGTGCCGTGGTTCCAGCCCTTGCGATGGAGGGCGCATCAAGGCAGGTTTCCCCCTAGATTGGACCGGACGAGTCAACGGTGCCGACGATGCCGGTGGTTGGGGCGGTGCCGGCTCCGTGAGAGCGATCAAGTCTCTCGCCGTCGCGAAGGTCTCTGGGGTCGACGGGAGGCACTGTATCACCGCCGGTCGCGGTGGTGACCCTGTCTGCACCGGACTCAACGGCCTCGGAGCCGGAGTCGACGGTGCTGGAGGCACCTGTTTCCGGTGCTCCACAGGCGGACGCGGCTCTACCCCCGGCACTGGGGGAGCCGGCGTCTTCGGCACGGAGGTCCCCGTCTTATGGGATTTTTTATGTCCCGGGGATAATGAACGGCGCTGAGGCACTTGCTGTGAGTGCGGTGCCGACGAGGTCCGGTGCCGTGGAGGCTTGTCCGACGCCACTCGCGTGGTCGGAATGGTCGGTGCCGCCGGGGCACTGCGCACCGAGGTGCTAGGTGCCGGGGCCTGACGCGCTGATGGAGCGTCCGGGCTAAGTGCCGCCTCCATAAGGAGTTGCCGGAGCCGAAAGTCCCGCTCCTTCTTGGTCCTCGGTCTGAAGGCCTTACAGATCTTGCACTTATCTGTTTGATGGGACTCTCCCAGGCACTTCAGACACGAGTCGTGCGGGTCACTCGTTGGCATAGGCTTAGCGCAGGAGGCGCACTGCTTGAAGCCGGGAGCCTTGGGCATGAGCCCGGCCACGCGGCCGGGGGAAAAAGGGGGAGACAACCCCCTTAATCCCCTTTGACTATATAACAACTATTAACAAGTGAATAACCAACTATTTAACTATAAACAACTAGAACTACTATAACTGTGAATAACTGAATAAGCTAGGGAGAGTGGAGAACAGCTACGCCGCGCTCCACAGTTCCAACGACCGTCAGGGGCGGTAAGAAGGAACTGAGGGGGCGCCGGGTCGGCTGGGGTATATATTCAGCGCCATGAAGGCGCCACTCTAGGGGGCTCCACAGCCGACCCGCCGGTGTTGCTAGGGTAGAAAATTCTCCGACGATCGTGCACGCGGCGTGCACACACCTAATGGAATGGATATGAGCAAGCACTCGAAGAAGAACTGAATGTTTCTGAATGGCAGAAGAACCCTCATACTTTACCTCCACGTATAGTTGTTCAACAATCACATTGCTTCCAACAAGTGTGGATTTCAGCTGAGTGACCAGTCTCTCCATTTCATTGATTTCCAGTTTCAGCAACTGAAAGTCCAACTCACTGTAAGAAACACTGGTCAACTCCATATGTTCCACTTTGATGGTTAGGTTTCGGATTTTCTGTTCATACATTTCAATTGCTTTGGTATATTGGCTAACCTAAAAAAACAAACAAGCAAAATTTCAAGTTCAGTTTAGCAAATGTAACAGGCATGTTTGACATCTTCTTTACATCTGTGCAATCCCACTGGGACTGCATGTGAATTACTGAGGGCAGAATTTCATTCATAATCTTCACTTTATTCCGCACTGTAACAAGGGCAACCATATTGTGAGCAACCCCACATGGCCAGAAGTCATCCTGCAACACCAGCCTCTGTTTCCCCCACAAAGGCGCCTTATGCAGACTCCACTCTCTTTTTCTAGGCCCAAAATACCCCTGGGTTTATTCACAAAATATAAACTACAGATAAAACAGAGTCCCAAATTAAAGTCCAACAAGCAAACACTTCTCTTCCTGCTCCCAAGCCTCCCTGCATGGAGAGCTTTTGCTGTCTTTCCCCTGTTCTCTTGGGGTCTCCCTTGCCTTAGCAGGTTACTGCTAGCACTTCCTAGCTGGAATCTTTGGCTACATCTATACTGTCCTGCAGTTCGGACTGCAGGGTGCACTGAAGTGCTGCTCTGTAACTCCCCCGTGTCGATGCCAGGGACTTGAACTAGCAGGTTCCTTCTTCACATTAACGTAGTCCTGTTTGAAGAGGATTACATGAAGGCAAACTAGGAACCTTATGGGTTGCATCTGCAGTATCCACATGAGTGAGTTACAGTGCAGCATCTTGGTGCGCATGGCTATTCACACCCCCGCAGTCCAAACTGCTGGACAGTGTAGCTCGGGGTGTACAACCTATGGACCATACACAGCCCACCAGAGCATTTCATAAGGCCTGCAGCCTGCTTCAACACAATATACTAACGGCCGATTCATTAGCGTTTTTTCATCATGTTTACATCATTTTAGTTTACACAAGTATGTAAATAGACAATATCGAACACAGAAACAACCTATCTAAATACATACAAAACTAGCTGAACTTCAAATATAAATCAATACAAGTGAATTTAAATCTCATTAAAATATGTAGAAACCTGGTGGGCCAAACAGATTACGTGGCACGCCTGTGTAATAAGGTTGGGCACCACTGGTGCAGATAAACCCTTACTCACAAATCCCAGGACTCTGCTGGAGCCTCCTCACTCCCAGCAGTCTTTGCTCTCCCTGAGTTCTCCCCTCACTTCATCTTCCAGCTACTCTTTATTGGGGAATCACCTGATCCCTGTCAGGTGTGCCTCCTTCAGTAATCAGGGCTGGCTAGCCACAGCAATACCGAGTTTACAACAGTGCCATGGGGCCCAGCCCAGCCTGCTCTGTTTGCACTTTGCCCTGAGATCCTGCCAGCCCACTGACTCCTCTATTCTCCCAGCCCCTTCTCCCCCCCCGCCCACTCCTCTCTGGGGTGGCCTAGGGAGTGAGGTGGTGTTGGGCAGGGGACTGTGGGGCACTGCCCAGGCCCGCCCCCAAAGGGAAGGGGCACTCTGGCAGCACAGGGCCACATGGGCCAGTGTGCATCTGCAACTGCCGGTTTGTGAAAAGTGCCCTTGAACTGGGCTGGGCAGAGTAGAGCCGCCCCCACCATACCATGCTCCATTGGCCCAGCCGGCGCCTCACTCCGGGGACCAACCTCCCCACTCCATCCTCTGTTGCTCCCATTGGGAGCCACAAATATGTTTGGTGCTGGGCCCACAAAAGGTTAATCTCAGGGAGAGTTAATCCCAGGCCCTCCAGCCTGTACAGGTCAAGCCACCCGCTTACACTCACTAATGTACCCTCTATGAGCTAACTTTATCCAGGATTATATAGAATTTCAGGGGGCAGATTCTACCAGGAAACCTGCAGTGATTATTTCAGAGAAGTGATGTACATGAAGAATGGCTACACAGCGCATGGTTGCGAGTCTCTGAGCCCCAGTTGACAGTGCTAAGAATATCCCCCTCCCTAGGCCTCAGAGCCTGTGCCACAGCCTAAGCCTTAACACCTACACAGCTATTTTTAGCACATAATGCAAAGCCCAAGTCTGTTGACCTGAGCTTGGAGACTCACTGCTGTGTAGATGTACTCTCTGGGGCTGAAAAAGTAACAAACAAAAATAATCCACCAATTTGTCCAAGACGACTTTCTGTTGACTTCAGTGGGCACTGGTCAGGCCTCCACACTCCAAATAGTATCCAATCTTTTATGCATCAGAACTAGTTGAGTCCCCTGAAGAAGGGGTTATTTTAGCACAGTGCACTATTACAAATCCCATCCATCCATCCAGAAACTGATTTAAATGAAGGCCAGTTGAGGTGACCGTTATTTTAGCCTTTAGGTAGAATAACTGTTGCACAGCAGCGTCTTCAGATGTGGAACCACTAAACAGATGGCTGGATAAATATACTTTTGAACATGTCTCTACTAATGTAAAGGTCACGGTGCAAACATTGTCAAGGAGAATGTCAAGCAGTCTCTGAAAATTAGAGTTCCATACAAATGGAACATCTTGGCAGGGCCGGCTCTGGCTTTTTGGCTGCCCCAAGCAAAAAAAACCACCTGCGGCACGGCCAGAGCAGGAGCAGGGGGACCAGCTGAGGGGGGGAGGAGGAGGGAGCGGGCGGGAGAGAGAGAGAGAGAGAGAAGGGGGTGCTCAGGGCTACAGCAGGGGCACTGCCATGCGGCCCCTCCCGCTGCGCCGCTTCCTGCCGCCTGCTGCGAGGGAAGGAAGAGGACTGCCCTGCAGGGCGCTCTGGTTCTCTGCGCCGCTGCCCCCTACAGGGCGGCCGGAGCAGAACAAAAAAAAAGCAGCCGTGCCGCCCTAGGGCAGAATGCCGCCTCCAACAATCTGCCGCCCCAAGCACCAGCTTGCTCAGCTGGTGCCTGGAGCCGGCCCTGCATCTTGGGAAAGATCTAATCCTCCTCCTACATGACTTAAAATTGTACCCATTTTTCCTTAATGGCAAGAAGGTTAAGCAGCATCTCTGAGCAAGAATAAATAGAATTATATTATTGTGTCAAATTAGCAACTCTGGAGTCAGAAGGCATTTCCATTATAAGCCCCAATTTTCAGGTGCTTATCACTTCCCTCAATATTACCTTCTGGACTGAAACGGCTCATGCATATTCTCAGACCTAAAATGAATGTGTTGGTTTAAAAATCAATTTGGCATTATCTTAACATGAATTAAGAGTGTTTTGCCCCAGTCACAATTTTTTTAAATCTATTTTAATCAAGGGGACAGCTCTGAAATGGCCTTTTAATGAAAAACTGTACTCAGGTCAACTTTTTAACACTAGAGCTTTACTGTTCTACTGTCCTGGTAATATCACCTACAGACTCCTGACCAAGGCTTTGTAACAGCCATAGAAGAGACTTCCCCCAAATAATTCTTTCCAAGATATACACTGAACCTCAGTACATGCTGGGGCAGGTCTTTGGGAGTTTAGTCAATGGTACATCGATACTTGTGCAGGGCAGATACAATCAATTAAGCACATAATGTGTCTGACTACTGAATCTCAGTGACTTAGTTTAAGTAGGCAAACCAACGGTAAGAGGACTCTCTTTTCAAAGTTACAATTTTTTATACAACTGTGACAACTACTTTTTGAGTCTGAGGGGAGCCATTAAACAGAGACTCCTAGAAATGTAGGACTGGAAGAGACTTCAATAGGTCATCAGTCTAGTCCCCTGCACTGAGGCGGGACTAAGTATTATCTAGACCATCCCTGACAGATGTTTGTCTAACCAGTTCTTAAAAACCTCCAGTGATGGAGATTCCACAACCTCCCTAGGCAATTTATTCCAGTGCTTAACTACTCTTATAGTTAGGAAGTTTTTTCTAGTGTCTAACCTAAAATCTTCCTTGCTGCAATTTAAGTCCATTAACCACTGGGGGCAGGACAAGAAGTAAAGAGAACAATTTATCACCCTCTTCTTTATAACAGTTTTCAGGTACCTAAAAGATCACCCCCCCCCCCCAAGTCTACTCGTCTCCTGACTGAACAAACCCAATTTTTCAATCTTCCCTCATAGGTCATGGTTTCTAGACCTTTAATCATTTTTTCATTTTTGTTACTCTCCTCTGGTCTCTCTACAATTTGTCCACATCTTTCCAGAAGTGTGGTGCCTAGAACTTGACACCATACTCCAGCTGAAGCATCATCAGTGCTGAGTAGAATGGAAGAATTACTTCTCATGTCTTGCTTACAACACTCCTGCTAATACATCCCAGCATGATGTTCAGGTTTTTTGCAACATATTACATTGTTCACTCATATTTCATTTGCGATGCCACATAAACCCTAGATCTTTTTCTGCAGTACATGTTCCTAGGCAGTCATATCCATTTTTGCAATTAATTATTCCTTCCTAACTGTAGTACTTTGCATATGTCTTTATTGAATTTCATCCTATTTATTTCAGACCATTTCTCCAGTTTGTCAAGATGATTTTGAATTCTAACCCTGTCCTCCAAAGCACTTGCAAGCCCTCCCAGCTTGATATTGTCAAACGTTATAAGTGTACTCTCTCTGCCATTATCCAAATCATTTATCAAGATATTGAATAAAAACAGACCAGGACAGATCCCTGCAGGACCCCATTCAATATGCCCTTCTAGCTCAATTATGAACTATTGATAACCAGTCTCTGAATAAAGTGTGCACCCACTGTATGATAGGTTCACCTAGGCTATATTTCTCTACTTGGCTTATGAGAAGGTCATGCGAGACACTTACAAAAGCCTCACTAAAAAAATCAAGATATATCAGACCTACTGTGTCCCCACCATCCACGAGGGTTGTTACCTTGTCAAAGAAGGATATTAGGTTAGTTTGACATCCTTTGTCTTGACAAATCCATGTTGACTGTTACTTACCTTACTTTCTTCTAGATGCTTACAAATTGATTCATTATCTTTCTGGCTACCAACATTAAGCTGACTGGTCTATAATTGCCAGAGTTGTCCTCGTTCCCCTTTTTATAGATAGGTACTAGATTTGCCCTTTTCCAGGCCTCTGGGATCTCTCCCATCCTCCATGAAGTCTCAAAGATAATGCTAATGGCTCAGCGATATCTTCAGCCAGTTCATTATTGTGGCAGAGCTCCAGCTTTGCCTCAGGGGGTCCTGTGCTTCTAGGTGGTTAGGGCTTGCCTCAGAGCTTTGCTGTAACCCTCAGTGTAGCCTCTCTCCCCAACAAGAGGAAAGGGTTACAGCTTACTGACTCACTTTCACCATCGGCCAGTCAACGGGTTTGATGTAAGAACCCTCTTTAGTCCCTGTCTTCCTACTTAGGGAGCATTTTTGTAGAGGCGTGGCGTGGGGTGGGGTGGGGGTGGGGGTGGGGGGGCGGGGAGGGAGAACCCGGGCCCATTCTCTTCTCCAGGTTCCAGCCCAGGGACCCTAATGGCACCTATAACGTGTAGTTTTCCTATACCATCAGAGCTATAGCCCTTCCCTGGACTACTTCCCCAAACAGACCCTCCTAGCACCCTGGCCATGCTTGTCCTCTGGCGCTTTTAGTGTGCACCTTCTTTCTCCCAGTCTTCCCATTACACACCTACTTACTCCCTGTTCCTACCACCCAGCCCTCTGAAAGAGCATCCTTTTAAACTAGTCCCAGACAGTTCTAAACAGGCTTCAGGTGATCTGAGTAGCCTGTTTCCCTTGATTTTTTCTAATCTGTTCTTAATTGGTTCCAGCTGTCTTATGGAGTCTGCCTGACATAACTGCTTCTAGTACCTTCCTGACTGCATTGGGGCAGCCCCTGCCCTGGTCATTCAGGGAACAGAAAACTATTCATCCGGTGTCCAGTATGTTTTCCTCTACCAGATTCCTGTACCCAACCAGTCTAGGTCTGTCACAATATTCTAGGGTTTATTTCATCAGGCCCTGCCAGCCTGAAGACATCTAAACTTGTCCAAGTAATTCTTAACTTGTTCTTTCCTTATTTTAGCCTAAGGTCCTACCTCATTTACATAGATGTTCACTATGTTAGTCATGCTAACTTTTTGGTGAAAATATCAACCAAAAGGCAATTAACACTTCAGACATTGCTGTGGCTTCTCCTGTCCTTGGTCTTCCTCTTGCTTCATATATATTTGGAAAATGTTTTCTTGTTACACATTTTGTCCCTAGCTAGATTAATCTTTTTTTGCCTTGGTCTTTCTAATTTTGACCCCTCATGCTTTTTTTTTTTTAAATAAATATTCATCTTCTGTAATTTGACCTAGTTTCCACTTGTGTTTGACTGAGTTTCAGGTCTTTGAAGATCTCCTGATTAAGCCAGGGTTGTCTCTCACCATACTTCTAGCTTTCCTATGATTTGGGATAGTTTGCTCTTGTGCCTTTAATAATGTCTCTCTTAAAAACTGACAATTCTCCTGAACTCCCCCCCACCCTTTAGACTTCCTACAAGATCTTACCTATCAATTTTCTTTACTGAAGTCTTGAAGTCTATTATCTGGATAACTCCATATGCACACAGAAAATGAGTGCCAACTTTGGCCCTCAGATACATACCATGTGCATTTCAGTGTGTACATATCTTAGGTCAGAATTTATCCCAAGTAACTGAGGGCCATCATGTTACAATGAGAGTCATAACACTGAATTAATGTTTTTTGCACTGACTATTAATATTCATTTGGCATGATCTTTTAAACCTGATGACTTTTGCGGTAAGCATAAGAGAGGATAATTTTCCCTTAGTTTCTTTTATGAAAAGGAGAGAACACTACAGAGTAGCAATTGTTTTTCCAAGGTGTGAGCAATGTGGCATGCATATCAGTAAAGTTAAAAGAGTGAGCTCCAGATTATTTACGGCTGTTTTGTGATATCCAGGCTAGGTCATACCAAATTGGAAATGCCATGTCACACCCAAAAAGCAGATGTGTGACGTATATTTCACATCTCTGACAGATGCAATACACCAAAAAAATAATGCAATCCTATTGCTTGTTTTGGACCTTAACTTCCTTAATAAGTAATATGTGATTTGAGAGGATCCTGCAGAGAAATTACATTTTGGATTTTTTGTGCTAATTATGTTATCTCCAGAGATTATCCAGTATAAACCAATCTGATCTTCCAATACAAACATCCATGGATCCTGAGCTGGTGTAAATAGGTATGTCTAGAATACCCTACCACCACCCAAACAAGGACCAGGCCATAGAGCACGATCCATCTTGTTGGAAGAGGATTTAGATGGATTTCTGTGATTAGCCAGGCACTCAGAATACACTAAGAGCTGGGAGATTTCCCTAGTAAACGTCTCTATGGAGAAGATGTTTAAAGGTTGGTGTCTAAACTGTACATGTAAGATTTGCACATGAAACCATCACAGGCACAAAAATGCATTTGCAAACTGCTGAGCACAAAGTTGGCAACCATATAGAGAAAGAGTATTGATATGTGCAATTACCTATACCAAAGGCACAAACATTCAGGAATGTGGGTATCTATCCCACTGCTAATAATATTAGCATACTTAAAGAAAACAAATGCTTTTAAAAGAAGTTAGTTGTCAAAAATATGCCAAATCTGTTTGGAGTGTGCTACAAAGCCCAGTCTTTCTGCTGCTTCAGACTGTTTTTCCCCAGTTGGCCAGCCAGGCTACCTAGGAGAATGCTGCCGCCCCGACCCCCAAGATGGATGCTCTATTGCTTGGCAGTTAGACCCATTTTGCCTTAATAGCTTGTGCCTGTATCTAAATGATCTGCTCCCGTCTAACAGGCCAACACACCATTTCAGAAATCTAGTACATGAACTATATTTTGGGGTATAGATCAATATTCACCATGCATCCCACATTCAGAACTTTGCAGTGGGGTTTGAGCAGTGCATAAGCTTTGTGCTGGACCTCTGCAGAGGCACGAATGTCACCCTTAAAGAAATAAAATTCGGCAATTTTAGGCATGCATAAGAATAATCCCTATCTAGTTTCTCCTGCTTTGCAAGCCTTGTCACACTAAGGGCCTGAAAAGAGCAGGGAGAAAAATCTGTAATGTTCATTTATTGTGGCAGTTACCTGAAACTGGTATTTATCAACACAGGTTTCTTGGCATGCAAGCAGACACTCCTCCAGCATGCAGCTGGAGGATGGGAGTGAAGGAATGAGGAAGCAGAAGGCAGGCATAGAATGAAAGAGGATGGAGGGGAAGGGAAAGGGGGATAGAAATGACATGAGCAAGCAATTCTGAGAAGTTGCATGTGCAAGTGCATTGGCCACAGGCAAGTCTGACCTCCATGATCACATGGTGAGCATGCCACCTGCATATCATATAACCCAAGCAGAGATCAAGAGGAATATTTCCAACAGAATAATCTGCCTTGAATATAGTTTTCATCTGTTGGGTAGGTGTGTTTCCTCTTCCTGTTTTTATTACATGAGCATGTTCTGGGCATTGTGGTCAAAGCACTGAAAGGCACATTCTCCCCTTGTGTTTAAGTTGCTATTCTTCACTTCTAATGAGGTGCACAAAGCCATACTCTTCTCCACTGCTGGGAAGAGCTGTTTCCTGCATTCGTCAAACAGGTTAATTTTATTCTGGTAAAGTTTCAAATTACAAATGAAAAAGTTACTCCAAATATTTTCAGCCTACAGTTTTTACTGATTTTGAATATCAGAATATCTGTGAAATTCATTTCCTACTGATTTTATAATAGCATCTTCTGCCCCATCTATATATTTAAATTTACTTCAACTCAGATACCTGGTATTTTCTTTCTATAGACAAACAATTAACTACAAAATTTTAACACCCTCATAGTTAAACAGTTTGTTTTCATTTCTGACCTGATGTCTCTTTGCCTGGGATCGCATCGGGGATCTGTCACACTATATCTAACTTGAGTCTGATAAGCCAAACAGTGTTATAAAGCATCAACATGATAAGTGCAGTGAAACTCGGATTACGTCAAGATTTGTTTTTGGTATCTGCCACTGGAGTTGAAAAGTGAGGGCCTGCTCCTGAACTGGTATACACTGGCGCAACTCCACCGACTTCAAGAAAACGACATCATCTGAGGAGCTGGTCACTAGAGTCCATTTTCTTAAAATAAATAAATTGCTACAGGGTTGCAAAAAAAAGTGAGCCAACTCCTGTCATCTGTACTTAGTCTTTACTTAAGCAAAACTCCCATTGCAGAGTTTCACTTCAATAGGAGATTGGCTTCAGTTGGGTCTTATTTCAGTCCCCTCTGATTTGGGAGGACCTGGCAGAATTAGTCCAAGTTTCAGGATGGGAATTATAGACCTGATCTTGTCCTTTTGAAAGCAATTGAAATTTTGCTACTGATCACAATGGAGCACTTTGGGGCCCTTAAATACCTAATGTTTTCATGGATCATTAATGAAAAGTTCCACATCCCTTCTAAAGCAGGGGTTCTCAAACTGGGGGTTGGGATCCCTCAGGGGGTCATGAGGTTATAACATAGGGCATCACAAGCTGTCAGCCTCCACCCCAAACCCTGCATTGCCTCCAGCATTTATAATGGTGTTAAACATATAAACAAGTGTTTTTAATTTAGTGGGGTCGCACTCAGAGGCTTGCTATGTGAAAGGGGTCACCAGTACAATAGTTTGAGAACCACTGTCCTAAAGTGATCAGTCAAGTTCTATCAAGTTGCCCTTCATATATCTTTGCTGACAACTGAATGAGTATCATTGTTAGCTCTAGTTATTTCAAAGTGAATTATTTTAACTGAAAAGACTTTCAATAGGATTCTCCCCCCCCCATTTTGTGTTTTATGCGGCACATCTAGTATAATCAAAAGCAGATAAGAAGAGAGCTATGAATATTTATAGTAAGAATTTATAATTTACTGATGTGCCTTTTCTACTGATGGATTCAAGGACACTTCATTTCTTAAGACATCTGGCTCCTAGAGACGTCCAACACTTTCTCCAGGACACCTAATTTAAACCCTGAATATTCATCTACCAGCAAAAATCAAATGCAGGTTCTCCTTCTCTTGAGAAACCACAGTAGTCCCCTAGTTTTGCCTGTTTTGTTTTTTCTTGGTGGTGGGAAGGAGGGAGGGGGGAGAGAAGAGAATGGATCTGAATCCTTGTAACAAGGAAGGAAAGTAGTGTAAGGGTAAAGAGTTGGTCTTTAACTAAAATGCATAATCCAGTAGTCATTGCTAGAGCATCAAATGTTGACAGAGAAAATTGATTTTTTTCAACTGTTAAGGGAATGGAGGGGGTCAGGTGGTGGATTTTTCCCACGCTTCAGCCTGGGCTGAGCTGACATTTGCTCTTTTCCCTCATTCCCTCCCAGATGCTGGTTACATAAAAGTACCACAGGAGGGAGCAGGAATCATGGCTTCCTCTGTAACTGTATATAGCAATTACAGGCCAACAAGACTGTTCCATGGTTCATAAAGAGAAGCAAAGTGCTTCCTCCATCCCTCAAAGAACACCATGTGCCTATAGGCCCAGGAATGAGGCCTGAGGATACTCGAAACTCATATTATAAGGCCCTGCTTACATGCTACAATATTGAACATTTTATGTTTAATCACCCTTTTCCTTGTGATTTTTACATGCCCCTCACTGCAGTTGCTTGCAGACAGGCACTGCAAAGTTCTGACTGTTGGACTGTTTCACATTCACTAAAAATAGGACTGGTCAGCTTTTAAAAAAAGAAAAACCAAAAATCCTTACTTTAGTAAGTTCTCTTTCAAATTTCTCAGAAAGCACTTGGGCTGTGATTTCCAGAATCTCAACCTTCTGCACAGGAAACACTGTGTCTGGCAGGTACACTGAGCATTGGCACACTCCATTGTCATTCAAAGAGCCGGTCACATTGGCAAATGGCTGTAAGAACAAGTTGGTTTCAGAAAGCAAATAAATAGTCAATATGCTACTAGGAATCAACAGCAAAGGACTGGCAGTCCCCAAGCAGGGGAAAAGTTAAGCTGTGATCGTAATAAATGCATTCAGGGTCAATATTAAGTTGTAATAATTTCTTCCTATGAACTCAAAGTATTTTCCTATATCAATTCATTAAACGTCACCACACCCCTATACAGGTAGTTAAATACTATAACCATTTTAACACTGGAAAAATGGAGGTACAGGAAAGTGAAGTGATTTTTCTAAAATCAGACAGTGAGTCAGTAAATGGCAGAACAGGAAATATTAAATCTTATAGGGAGTCATTGCTTTTAATGGTCTTTGCAACAGGGTCACTTAGTGATTGTAGTCCATTAATTTCAAAGCACTTTACAAAGTTTTGTTTGTACTTCACTGATGGAAGAAGCCACAGAAATTAGACCAATTTTCATGGAAAATTTTGATTTTGACTAAACCCTGTTTTCCTCACTGGGAACGTTTCATTTGATATTTTTCAGCCAGCCCAGGTAAACAGGAGAGCTGAAGACTTTAAAACTCCCCCAACCTGCAGTAGCTGGTATGCCTGATACTGCAGGGTACTGAGTGGAGTCATGGCCATGCATCACTGCTCTCTCCATCAGCGCACAGGGGTATAAACAAAGTTTTTTACTTGGGGCAGCTAGAGTTAAAAAAATAATAAAATATTGGCTGTTGAATATTGTTTTTATAAGTAGTTTTGTACCATGACTAAATTTGTCCACTTCTAATGAAGTGAGAGAAACAGGCTTCTGTTCCACACTGTGCTTTTTATTGGATTAACACAACCCCTATAGTTGAGCTCCTATAAGCCTAAATCCTTTTGAAAAGGGAATTGACACCAACTTGGTTCGGCATTACAACAGAGTGCTGCAGTGCTTAAATAGCTTTTAAAAATCTGGGCCTAGGTCACTATTAAAAAAGTCCCTTAGGTGCTTTTGAAATTGTCAGCCTCATTACTGGATTTGCATTCTGCCCAGCAGGAACAGTGAAAAAAGGAGCAGAGGAAAATATCCAACGAACAGACAAATATGGTTATTGTACTTACCTTTGATAAGGCCCCCATTTGTGCTAGCTTGGTTGTGGTACTTTTTTAATCCCTGATACAGATTACAAACTGCCCTTTATCTAGATCTTAATTTATTAAATTAAGAACTTTTTAAAAAGTGGATTTAAATATCAGAAACCCACCAAACTACTTTTAAAATTATTCTAAGAGTGTCTATTCCAACAGGGGAGAAAGGTGTAGACTGGAAAGGAAACAAACGCCTGTTACAACGCAACTCACTATCATGACCCCCTTTCCCACTCCCAACATCCAAACAGCAGTCCAGATTCCTCAATATTTTGAAACTTTGATTTTAAAGGAGCCATCTCCAGCAGCTCTAACGTTGATTGGGATTTCCGACTGACTGCTGAGACAGTTAATGTTTCTTCTGGTACAATGCTGTTTCATGGAGTCCTTCCCTTGAAAAAAAAGCTACATGTGATCAATGAAAGGCTGCAGATGCTCAGTCTGTCCAAAACAATGTGCATTATTCATGTTCAAGTAATATATACCATCTCACTGCCATCTCATGGAATACGGTTTCAGGTCCTACCCCTCCGTACCACTGGCAAGATTGGATGTCACTCTTGAATCTCAACATGCATCCCTGGGAGTCTACAGTAATCAAGGTCCCATGTACTGCACAAGACACCAGGGCCGGCTCCAGGCACCAGCCTACCAAGCATGTGCTTGGGGTGGCACCTGGAGGGTGGTGGCGCTCCGGCCGGCTGGGGAGAGAGGGGCCGCGGCCGGGCTCTCCGCCCTGCCCCGGCGCTCCGGCCGGCCGGGGAGAGCAGGGCCGCGGCCGCGCTCGCTGCCCTCCCCTGCTGCGCTCCCCGCCGGGGGGCGGGGGGAGGCTTTTTTGCCTGGGGCAGCAAAAAAGCCAGAGCCGGCCCTGCAAAACACTATACCGCGGGGATGCAGCCCACCAATGTACACAGCCGAGCTCCACCAAATGGGAACCATGGCAATCTCCAGTGCTTGCAAAACCATTTGATAAACTGTGCATCAAATGGGGTGATTAAACTAAAGGCGTGTGGGGCAGGAAGGGGCTTGCACACGGAGGTAGCTGCTAGTCAGCCATACAAGAGTAGTGCTCCATTCCTGCAGGAGCTCCGCGAGGCAGGGGTCATCCCCAGCTGCACAACTTCAAAGCCGCACTGAAGCAGAACTCCATTCTGACAGTGCTCTGGAGCCCCAGTTTTAGCCAGCTTCCTCTGCAGGCCTCCTAGTACTCCATCCAAGAACCTGTTCAGAGCCTCATGCTGCTGCATCTCCATCACCTGCTCCCTCATCCCCCAGCCCCTAAAACAGCCATTTGGACAGCTGAGGAACTGGAAGATGGCAGGAAAAAGGCCACTTGTTTAAATAGATTCAGAGAAAACAGGGGGAGTTTGTGCCAGCTTGTCAAAAAGGTAATGTATGCGGCCATTGGTCTGGCCCCCTGATCGTGTTGTACAGGGGGACTGATAGTGATTAACAGCAGAGTTACAAGGATCATCATAAATTTTACAGATATCTGCACAAATTATGGTTTACCCAAGGGTGAGCATAATGAGAAATTCTTGACATTCTAAATTCCCCCATCCTCAGCTTATTATATATTTACACTTCAGCCTTGATTCTTACCACCAGGAATTGCCACTGCTTAAGGATGCTGTAGTGAAAAACATTCCCTCCCCTTAGATGCTGAGTTCACTATCTAAGTCCCAGCACTACAAGGCCTATTAGACCAAGAGACTGCATTGATAGTATCACCTAAAACTCATATAGTGCATTGTGTTTTCAAAGTGCTGGGCAAATGAACCTGAGATCTAAATCCAGATCTAGAACACTCCAAAGGATGAGGGGTGTTTGCATCTGTGGTTTTGGATTGAGTTAGTCTCAAGTACAAACCACAGCTAATTAATTTCAACTTGCATTTTGCATTTAAACTAGTCAGATTCTCAATGGGAGTTGCATTTGCCTAACCAAAAACAGAATTTGGCTGTTTTTAAAACAGTGTAATTTGTTTTCAAATTTATAATTAAGTCCCAGGACATTTATTAAAGGTGATATTTTACACTTGCTACATGCAGAGAGCCCACAGAACAAGTGGAGATCTGAAAACTTGCCTCAATTTTAAAATATTCTCCCAACTTGAATAGCAGGAGGAAAAAAAGAATAAATTAGAGCCTGTGAAAATCATAATATGCATCTTACCACATTCTGGAGCATGGTGCTGGCTGCATTCAATGCAATGGCATTTTGTAGAAAGACCAGCAGCACAGCCAAGTTTTCACACTTCATCTTCTCAGCAAACAGACACGATGGAGAAAGGACAGTGGGATCCCTTTTATAAGGGGCTCTGGGAATTCCCCCAGTAGGAGTTTTGTGCTTAGAAAGAGGTACTTGTGTAATATTTATTGACACTTCTCACAAAGGTGATGACATGCCGGTGAGTGAGCCACGGCACAGAGAGTGACTTGACTATTATACAAACATAACTTTCTCATTGACTGCTGTCAAAAATTAACCACTCTCTCCTTTTGTAACAAAACCCTTCCTCATTTCCAGTATCTAGTCTTGTTCTCAGGGAGCCACAAAGGAATAAATACACAATGGGCAGATCAATTAATTGATGGACTTCAATAATTAAAATGCATTCTTTTCTGGAGGGAAGAATAACTGCTTCCTTTTATTGGACTTATCAGTATTTTTATTGTAAATCCTTTCAGGAGCAGATAGACAACCTGGGCCACATCATCTTCCTAACCCTGCTTCTAAACTCAGATGGGGTGAAAACAGCTCAAGTTAGGTCATTTCACATACAACGTCAAAGGAGCCTCCTCTAAGCCCCTGGATGCCTTATAACATGAGCATCGTGCACATGGGGCTCCACAAGTTTGGGCTAAAGAACAACCATTGGATGGGAGAGGGGGCCGAGCTGAAGAACAGCCCCAGCAAACCTGCAAGATAATGCTAAGACAGTCAGCATTAATGCCCATCCTACAGCTTTGGTACCATGGCTTATGAAGCAGGGGAGATCAGGGAACAGCACACTGTGGAGGCCCACAAAAGAGCTATGGAGCTGAAAGAAAAAGAGATAGAGCTGAGAGACAAAAAAGAAAAAGGCAAAGAGGGGGCCCACAAGAGAGAGATGAAGCTAAAAGAAAAAAAAAGCCAAAAAGGAGGCCCACAAAAAAAAGATGAAGCTAAAAAAAAAAGAAATGGAGCTGAAAAAAAAAGATGAAAATAAAAAAAAAAGAAATGAAGGGAAAAAAAAGAAAGGAAGCATAAACTGGAAGTAGCAAAGGCTAAGCAAGCTTTCATCCCCATCCCTGTTCCTGAGCCGTCCACCAGGGTCCCGTCTGTGTTACCAGAGACCCAAACCATGGTGCTGGAACCGGATCCCCTGCCAACGACTGCAACAGCCGTTGTGGACCCAATCCCAGAGACCCAGCCAAAACCAGTCCCAGAACCGGACTTGGCAACGCAACCAGCACCAGAACCATTGCGAGCCCTGAGTCCAGCGCTTGCAAACCCGTCTACAACTCCAATGCCAGAGGGCACCAGCGAGCCTGACCTGGCGGAAGCAGCAGATAACCCTACCCAAGAGGCTCAGCCAGAGCCTGAGATACCACATAGTGTACCAGCGGACAGCGGTTCACAGTCAATGGAAACAGCCCCAGCACCTGCATCACTTCCAGAGGGACCAAGCCCCAGTCCACAGTCCAAGAAGAAACTGATGTCTCCAGCATCAAGGGAACAGTTCCAGGCCGAGCAGGAAGCAGATGACAGCCTTCAGAAAGCTTGGGCGGCGGCACAAAGCACCCCACCGCCTCTCAGCTCTTCTAACCGATCCCGGTTTGTTATAGAACAAGGACTTTTATATAAGGAGACTCTTTCTGGTGGGCACCAGGAAGACTGGCATCCTCAAAGACAGTTGGTAGTTCCCACTAAGTATCGGGTAAAGCTCTTGGGCTTAGCCCATGATCATCCCAGTGGCCATTCTGGGGTGAGCAGAACCAAAGACCGGTTGGGGAAGTCCTTCCACTGGGAGGGAATGGGCAAGGACATTGCTAAATATGTCCGGTCTTGTGAGGTGTGCCAACAAGTGGGAAAGCCCCAAGACCAGGTTAAAGCCCCTCTCCAGCCACTACCCATAATTGAGGTCCCATTTCAGCGCGTAGCTGTGGATATTCTGGGTCCTTTCCCAAAGAAGACACCCAGAGGAAAGCAGTACATACTAACTTTCATGAATTTTGCTACCCGATGGCCGGAAGCAGTACCCTTAAGCAACACCAGGGCTAAAAGTGTGTGCCAGGCATTAACAGACATTTTTGCCAGGGTAGGTTGGCCCTCCGACATCCTTACAGATTCGGGAACTAATTTCCTGGCAGGGACCATGAAAAACCTGTGGGAAGCTCATGGGGTGAATCACTTGGTTGCCACCCCTTACCACCATGAAACCAATGGCCTGGTGAAGAGGTTTAATGAAACTTTGGGGGCCATAATTCGTAAATTCGTAAATGAACGCTCCAATGATTGGGACCTAGTGTTGCAGCAGTTGCTTTTTGCCTACAGGGCTTTACCGCATCCCAGTTTAGGGTTTTCACCATTTGAACTTGTGTATGGCCGCGAGGTTAAGGGGCCATTACAGTTGGTGAAGCAGCAATGGGAGGGGTTTACACCTTCTCCAAGAACTAACATTCTAGACTTTGTAAGCAACCTACAAAGCACCCTCCGACACTCTTTAGCCCTTGCTAAAAAAAACCTAAAGAATGCTCAGGAAGAGCAAAAGGCCTGGTATGATAAACATTTCAGAGAACGGTCCTTCAAAGTAGGAGACCAAGTCATGGTCTTAAAGGCGCTCCAGGCCCATAAAATGGAAGCGTCGTGGGAAGGACCATTCACGGTCCAGGAGCGCCTAGGAGCTGTTAACTATCTCATAGCCTCCCCCACCTCCAACATAAAGCCTAACGTATACCATGTTAATTCTCTTAAGCCCTTTTATTCCAGAGAATTAAATGTTTGCCAGTTTACAGCCCAGGAAACAGATAACGCGGAGTGGCCTGAAGGTGTCTACTACGAAGGAAAAAAAGATGGTGGCGTGGAAGAGGTGAACCTCTCCACGACCCTTGAACGTCTGCAGCGACAGCAGATCAAGGAGCTGTGCACAAGCTTTGCACCAATTTTCTCAGCCACTCCAGGATGGACCGAACGGGCATACCACTCCATTGACACAGGTAATGCTCACCCTATTAGAACCCCACCCTACCGGGAGTCACCTCATGCCAAAACTGCTATACAAAGGGAGATCCAGAACATGCTACAGATGGGTATAATCCGCCCCTCTAAAAGTGCATGGGCATCTCCAGTGGTTCTAGTTCCCAAACCAGATGGGGAAATAAGCTTTTGCGTGAACTACCGTAAGCTAAATGCTGTAACTCGTCCTGACAACTATCCAATGCCACGCACAAATAAGCTATTGGAGAAATTGGGACATGCCCAATTCATCTCTACTTTGGACTTAACCAAGGGGTACTGGCAAGTACCACTGGATAAACCCGCTAAGGAAAGGTCAGCCTTCGTCACCCAGGCAGGGGTGTATAAATTCAATGTACTCCCTTTTGGGTTGCTAAATACACCCGCCACCTTCCAAAGACTTGTAGATGGTCTCCTAGCGGGATTGGGAGAATCTGCAGTTGCCTACCTCTATGATGTGGCCATTTTTTCTGATTCATGGGCAGAGCACCTGGAGCACCTGGAAAAAGTTTTCGAGCGCATCCAGCAGGCAGAACTAACTGTTAAGGCTAAAAAGTGTCAAATAGGCCAAAACAGAGTGACTTACCTGGGGCACCAGGTGGGTCAAGGAACTATAAATCCCCTACAGGCCAAAGTGGATGCTATCCAAAAGTGGCCGGTTCCAAAGTCTAAGAAACAGGTCCAATCCTTCTTAGGCTTGGCTGGATATTATAGGCGATTTGTACCCCACTACAGCCAAATCGCCGCCCCGCTGACAGACCTAACCAGAAAGAAACAGCCAAATGCAGTTCAGTGGACTGATGAGTGTCAAAAGGCCTTTAACCAGCTTAAGGCAACACTCATGTCTGACCCTGTGCTAAGGGCCCCAGACTTTAACAAACCATTCCTAGTAACCACAGATGCGTCCGAGCGAGGCGTGGAAGGAGTTTTAATGCAGGAAGGACCGAATCAAGAATTCCATCCTGTTGTGTTTCTCAGTAAGAAACTGTCTGAGAGGAAAAGCCATTGGTCAATCAGCGAAAAGGAATGCTATGCCATTGTGTACACGCTGAAAAAGCTACGCCCATATGTTTGGGGACGGCGTTTCCAACTACAAACAGACCATGCTGCGCTACAGTGGCTTCATACCGCCAAGGAAAATAACAAAAAACTTCTTCGGTGAAGTTTAGCTCTCCAAGATTTTGATTTTAAAATACAACACATTTCGGGAGCTTCTAACAAAGTGGCTCATGCAGTCTCCCGAAAAAGTTTCCCAAAGTTAACTGGTTAACAATTGTTCTTGAAATAAAACATATTGTTAGTTTTTATATAATCAGTAGTATGTCTAAAGGTACATGTGTCTTATTAACTCTGTTTTCTCCTAGAACTCCAGAAAGAAATCACAGCCAGTGTGGAACCAAATGTCCAACACTATCTGTGATTTGGGGGGCGTGTCATAACTATAAAGGTTAAACACAGCTGTCCTGTGTACAGTACTATAAAATCCCTCCTGGCCAGAGACTCCAAAATCCTTTTCCCTGTAAAGGGTTAAGAAGCTCAGGTAACCTGGCTGGCATCTGACCTAAAGGACCAATAAGGGGACAAGATACTTTCAAATCTTGGGGGGGGGGGAGGCTTTTGTTTGTGTTCTTTGTTTGGAAGTGTGTTCGCTCTCGGGACTGAGAGGGACCAGACATCAATCCAGGTTCTCCACATCTTTCTAAACAAGTCTCTCCTATTTAAAACTTTTAAGTAAATAGCCAGGCAAGGCGTGTTAGTTTTCCTTTGTTTTCTCAACTTGTAAATGTACCTTTTACTAGAGTGTTTATCTTTGTTTGCTGTACTTTGAACCTAAGACTAGAGGGGAGTCCTCTGAGCTCTTTAAGTTTGATTACCCTGTAAGGTTAATTTCCATACTAATTTTACAGGATGCTTTTTAGATTTTTCTTTAATTAAAAGCCTTCTTTTTAAGAACCTGATTAATTTTTCCTTGTTTTTAGATCCAAGGTGGTTGGATCTGTATTCACCAGGAGTTGGTAAAAGGAAGGAGGGGGAATGGTTAATCTCTCCTTGTTTTAGATCCAAGGGGGTTGGATCTGTATTCATCAGGAGTTGGTGAAAGGAAGGAGGGGGAATGGTTAATTTCTCCTTGTTTTAAGATCCAAGGGGTTTGGATCTGTATTCACCAGGAGTTGGTAAAAGGAAGGAGGGGGAATGGTTAATCTCTCCTTGTTTTAGATCCAAGGGGGTTGGATCTGTATTCACCAGGAGTTGGTGAAAGGAAGGAGGGGGAATGGTTAATTTCTCCTTGTTTTAGATCCAAGGGGTTTGGATCTGTATTCACCAGGGAATTGGTGAAGGTCTCTCAAGGCTACCCAGGGAAAAAAATTAGCCTTGGGATGGTGGCAGCGGATCAGAGCTAAGCTGGTAGTTAAGCTTAAAAGTTTTCATGCAGGCCCCTACATTTGTACCCTAAAGTTCAAAGTGGGGATACAGCCTTGACACCTGCTGTTGTTGACTTTGAATAAGCACCCAGATTTGTTATTTTGTATCAATTTGCTCTATTGCAAATTTAGAGCTACACTGTTGGTTTAACTTAGTGCACAAAACATTATGCAATCTAAACATCCAACGAGTGACAGCAGTTGGAACACAAACAAACTGGCGGTGTGGGAATTGGGAGGACAAGGTAACTGAAATATTTGCTTGTCTGGTTGATTTCTAATCACAAACAGGCCACCCAACATGTTCCAAAAGTTCTGTTTAATATGCGGGCTTTTGTTTTAATCAGCAGTGCAATTACGGCGGTACGGTACACCGTACCAGCAAAATATTTATCACTGGTACAGCGTACCAGTAAGACACAGGAGGAGCCAATGGCCGCACACTGGCAGTTCCTTTTGGCACAGCTGTACGGCCTTCAGCCCAGCCCCTGCCCTTCCAGAAAGCTGCGTCTCCTCCATCCATACAGCAGCAGCCCTGCTGGAGGACAGAGCTGGTGGGGGGGGGCAGGGCTGGGGGCGGTACAGCCACTGGAGGAGCTGCCAGCTTTCTGCTCCTTTCCCCGCTGCTGTAGTACAAAGGCGGAGGATAGAGAGGCAGCTCTGTGGCTGGGGAGGGGGTGGAAGAATTAAAAGGAGGGTCACATGGAGAGGTCATTCCCCGCCCCCCCTTAGCTGGTGTCCTCCACTCTCCCCCGTACCGGTAAGAAATGGATTTTACTTGCACCACTGGTTTTAATTGAGAAAATTATGGGCCATATCATCCCATCTGTTCTTGTGGGTGAAAGGGATGAAAACTTGGTGGATCTCTTGCTAAGAAGAGCAGAACAGTGTAGTGCTTCCTCTGTGGCCTTGTAGCTTCCCTTCTCCCAGCCTCCGTGGTAGCCCCACCACAGGTAAGTGGATCCATGCTGTTGTCAGGGGTAGGCATAAGGGAGCAGGGCTGGGCGGGGGGAGGAAGGGGGAGCGAGGAATCATGCTGTCTATGCACCATCCCCCACCCAGAACTAAGGAGAATCCTCACCAAAGTGAATATTGACCAATGGCCTGATCCAAACCCTCATCCAAACACTCTCATTGACTTCAGCAGGCCTTGAATCAGGCTCCTAGTGAGTATGAACCTTTGTGCGCACCCTCTTTAGACTGTGGAATGTCCCCAGGGGAATCTGGCATCTAGAGGATGCAGAAGCCTCTGAGAATGGGATGGGGCGAAGGGATAGGAGGGTGAGTGAGGAGCGGTGCTGAGACTCATCGGGGGAAGGGAGAGGCAGCCGGCTCCAGGCTGGGAAGGAGGACTTCAAGTGTTCCCACCTGCTCCTGGGCCCATTCCAGCCACTCTGGGTCCCTGCTCCCTGGCCCCACGGCAGCCACTCCAGCCACTCTGCATCCTGCTCTCACCTCCCTCCTTCTGTCACTTTCTCCCCCCACAGATGTGTAAGTTTACCTGAGTCTCCACAATATTTCCATTGCAGGGACACCAGCCCAGTCCCTCCCACCATCACTCTCGGTTCCGCCACCCCTGCTGCTACAAGCAGATGGAGGGAAACCCTGACAAGAAAGCATATTTTTATTTGAAGGTGCAGGACATAGTTTTAAAATGACTCCGAAGCACAGGTGCAAAAGCATTTTTAATTTAGTGACAAGCCAGTGTGCAGGTTACCCTGACAGTAATGTTAACAGTTTAATATTTACACCACCGCTCAAATATATAACCCACTTAAATGAAATAAATTACAATAAGCATCTCTGTTGCCGGCTTTCCTTAGACCAGAAGGCTGTAATACACACTGTAATTACTGGAAAGAAGACCAGAGCAACTATAAGACAGCCTCAAATACAAGTACCACAAACTACCGAGCAGCCCCAAGTGTAAAAGTAACGGCTCAGGAGAAGAAGTCTCAAGGTATGAGCTCAAGGAAACAAAATAATTAAAAGCAGAGTGACTTAAATGGAACTTAAGCACATGCTTAAAATTAGTACAAGTTTAAGTGCTTTCCTGTAGCAGGCCTGGAGAGATCTGACAAAGGGAAAACAAGAAAGAGGAGGAAGGGGGTGGAAAACACATTGAGAAGGATCAATTGAAGGAAAGGTGACCTGTGTCAAGTGTCATTTGATTCATTATACTTGCTGTGGACACACTTGATTATTATGAATACGTAAAGATCTTAATCCTTTCGTGTAAGGAAAAGTAATGTCCCCAAAGCTTCACCTGGCATCTAGAATTTGATCTAACTCAGGCTGTAGCCAGCTGTGTTGGCATCTAGGTTTCTGGGCAGATAAGCCTTCTGTGGGTGTCCTAGTCCAGTGTTCTGGTCACACTATTGGTCTTTTTATGTATCTGACGAGTAGAGCTAGCTGAAAATTGGAGAAAAAAAACATGAAAAGGTGTTCCGTTTTTCATCCAAAAAATATGTATTTTGAAATGTTTTGACCAGTTCCACTGGTGAGTCACAAAGGCAGTGACAGATCCAACCCATCCACTTCATGTAGCATCCTTCTGCCGGACCCTCTTGAGAGCTGTGGGAAGGCATTCATTAAAGTCGCAGTTCCAGCCCCCTTTCCTGTCTAGCCACGCCTGCCAATGGGATGTTATTGGCGGATCCCTAGAATTTCCAGACTTAAGGTAAAGGCCGTTGAAACATATTTTGTCAGTCTCAGGATTCAGGGCCCCATTTTATTTAACTGGTCTCTTGGACCTTTCTACCCCCTTTGCAGGATGTGGCTTGCTTTCTGCATGAGGATGATGATTTTATCCAGGGGAATTCGCTCAGAATGATCATGCTCTGTTTTAACCCTAAAAAAGACAGACAGTTCCTCAAGGTCTAACTGCCCTGGAATGCTATGGTCATCATTACCACTGCTTTCTATGGTGGTAAGAGAGTGTCTTTAGTTTGGTATTCTTACTCCGCTCAAAGTCTACCTAAAAATTAAAGCCTATAAGATCATTTATATCCGTGTTGTGTATGATTAATTTCTGTTATGCCTTATTAACCTCTGCAGCTATGTTTGAGAGTCACATTTTTACCCAGGGTCAGTATTATATGTTCCTGGACCAGTGCCCTCTTTTGGGAGTGTTCATACTGCTTCAATTTGTTGGCATCAAGAGACAATTCCCTTCAACTAGAGACCAGAGCATCAACCTCCTGGACTTCTTTTGAGTTTATATATTCCTCAGCCTCTGGGGATTCTGACATTTCAATTAATTTCATAGGGCTTGGTTTTTGGATTCTAGATTCTGTGTAGCATTTCCCAGATCTTTCATTATAATTTATGGTCTGTGAATAAGTCAATGTCTAAGCTAACTATTTTCTCAGAGCTAATTTCTTTCCCCCCCTCCCCTTTTTTTTGTGGCAAAACTAGAGACTTTTCTGTTATTACCAGTATTGTGTCTCTATCTCTAAAATCTGTCTTTAGAAGATCTTTCAGGTGCCAAATCAGAGAAGACAATAAAGGTATAAAACACACATTAGTTAAGTAGTTTTAATTAACCAGTTACCCATGCCATCTTTCTCATGGTTCTTGTGCCTCTGTTCCTTAGCTAAAGTACAGACTGGAGGAGGATTGTAAATGTACAAGTTTCATTAGCAAAAATAATTTGAGAGAATTACAGAAAACAAAATAAAGCAGGTTA